>NW_010531218.1:0-11168 GCF_000687285.1 Phaethon lepturus | reverse complement strand
AGCAGGAAAAGGAATAGATGACACTGGCCGATAGTGCTTTCAAAGACTGAGCTACCCAGGCAGAAAGTCTGGGTGCAAGGCAGCAGAGACCGTGAAGCTCCGTCCTGCCAACTGGAGCCAAACATGGACTAAGCCTGGCAGGATCCCTGGCAGGATCCCCACCACTGCACAGCCACAAGGGGAGGATACTACGTGTTTCTTAGATAGTGTCTGGTCATGCCTGGAAACTGATTACCAGACATCTAAGCCCTCTGCCACTAGTGCCAGGTCACGATGGAGCATAGTTCCACTCTGATATAGCACAGTCCCTGGCCTCTCCTTGCCCCTGCGCTGCACAGGGTGAGAGGAGGACAGAGGCCTGCTCTACGGGATCCTCAGAAGCCATATAAGCCTTGATTGCACAGGAAAAGGTTTGGGCTTAAGCAAAGCAGTTGACCTCTCCAGGGACACCCGCACATTTCTGCCTGGAACACCAAACCACGTCTTTCTGCACCTAAGGACACTTTGCCTTCCTAAGAGACAGAGCAGCTTGGCAGCCAGAACACTCCTGTCCTATGTGGAAAATGCCAGTTCAGGTCCCTGCTTTAAGTCAGGCCCAAGTAAAGCTTTGAAGCTGAATTTTTGAGGTGCACGGTGTTGCTCCATGCAGAACGCCATTCTGTACGCAAACTGGCATCCAGATGAAGCACATTCGAGCACAGCCAAAGCCTGGGGCTATGCTGACATGCTGGAGACCCCTCCAGCTGCATTCAGGATCCCATTTCTGGAGCGGTCAGTTAACATCTCTCTTGAACAATTAGTGGGTAGCTCGTTAACCACGGAGCAGTGTCAACTCACAGATGGTTCTGTATATGTCTGGTGGCAAGATTACAGATGCTTCGATTAAGATTGGATTAAGAGACAGACAGGTGGTATCAAAGAGTGGTATTACATGGAGATACATATAGGACCTAAGTCTGCTTGATGAATTTGACCTATATCTGCCAAGGTTATGGCTGTGATGCTTTCAAGGTTTGATATTTTGAATTGTCTAGCGCTTTTCAGTCAATTAATTGCTACTGTTATTGATAACGCCATCAATACTCTAGTTCAGATTCAGTTACTCATAATCAAATGTCATAGCTGAAATGCTGAAAACAACACTGAGCTCAGTTCAGTAATTCATAGAAAGAATAAGCACAGAGAAAAAAAAAAAGGTCCTATGCCAAATTTCCCTAGATGATCACAGGGAGGATTAAAGAACATTAGTTCTCCCATTACTCATCTCATCATAAGGTCAACAGCATCTCAAGGCTAAGTAATATGCTTTTGTGTAATACTGAAGGCTAAGTAATATGCATTTCTATAATATTGAGATCTTCAGGGAAGTATGACTGCTGCATCGAACCAACTTGGAAATGTCAACTGGAGGAAGTGAACCAAACAAGTCAATAAGGTTTATTCTACTTTAAGAATTATACTAAACTTAGAACAGATACTTAGAAAACTGTGAGAAAGGAAAATAATTCATTCCACTTCCAGGAATAAGTTATGGTTCTAGTATCAGCTAAGTGGGGAAAAAGACTTTGTATCAAACTTGTTCAACACATTAACTCCAGATGCAGCCCAAATCATTGATCTATTACTCATTCACAAGGGTTTGTAATGCTAACAGGTAGTAACACTTTTCCTATGTCAAACTGACATCAAGGGCTTATCATTCATCCTTCATGTAGACAGCAGGACAACTGAGACTCCACAGAGACATTATGAATAAAGCCAACCATCATAGGATTATTAAGCAGTCCAGGTATCTTTCCTCATCTTCCTAAGAGCAGTTTTTCCACACTGTAACTTTCTACAAATATATTACTGTCACAATGACTTGCTGTTGAGATTTTTAGTTCAAGCACAAGGAAAAAAGTGATCCTGTGCAAAACAAAGGACTACAGCGTGAAGAACTTTCAGTAACAGTTGCTGACCTTTCACTATAGAAAACTGTTAGAGCAGTGAAACCAGGAATGAGGATTTCTCAGTGGCTGCTAAGGGGTTATGCAGCCTTCCATCTGTGTACTAATTCAAATCCCGCCTGGACCAGCATTCTTCTTTCAGCCATACTCAGCTGACAATTACCCTGCTAAAGTTAAATGATTGCCATCAGCTTAAGCGTGGAAAAAGAATGTTAACTCCTAGACTTCTTTTGTATTACCCAATATAATCTCAGTTCTGTGGGACTTCCCAAGACAGCCTTAGCATCACAGAGCAAGGCACCTGGTCCAGTGTCAATGAAAGTTACAGAACTGATCAGAAATTATTGCTTTACAGCAATAAATTTAGATGGCTTCCTTCTGGCTTCATATCTTAACACTCATCAAAAACAATTTTCTGTTTTTTTTCCCATAGTATGAAAAATACAACTGCTATCGGCAGCTAGCAGTGCGATCTTCTACCCATACTTTCCACCATGCACCAAAATGGCAATAGACCTTGACATAGCTTTCTCTTTAAATCAAAATCCAACCTTTTCACTCTATACCTACTGATGAAATACCACTCCATGGTGCTGTCATCTCCCTCTTTGACCCATATAACCTTCTCCTTTATGGCCTCCCTATGACTTGTATAAATCTTTTCTGATGCATTGAAAATAATAAAAAGGCATGAAACAGAAGGACAATGTTTGTAAGGAAAGCAATGTCTAAACCAATCTGCATATAGCTATTGTGTTCCAAAATACGCAGCCTAATGGATATATGCTTTCTAATTGCCTGCAATCATGGATAAATAAGAGGCTACATTACTACAGGCTGGTGAAGAGAAAGGGTGACATTATCCCTATTTGGACTGCAAGTCATAAAAGAGTCAGAATAAATTTTAAATCCCTCAGTGCTTGACACTTCCAGAAGATGATAGATACTGGCAAAAGGAGTCCCCAGAGACTATGAATATGAGCAATTAGCACCACCTATTAAATATTTTCAAGATATTCTGCAATGGGAACATATAGACAATGTGTTTATAATTTAGTCAAAAGCATTAGAATGCAGATGCTCACACAAAATTGGTTTCAAACTTAGTAATCTCCTGTCACCTCTTTTTTAGGAGTTTATTCACCACATCCTCAGAAGCATTGCAGAGTAGAATGCATTTTCAAATGGTCTTTAACGTAGATGCCTTTTCTACATGTTTGCATGTAATTATGAAGTTTGTCTCAACGGTCATTGCCATTCTGTGAGCAGAGGTGTGCAACAGTACACAACACTGGCGCATAAACCCCAGCTTCTGTACACTGAAAATCCAACCTTAATACTTAGAAAAGTCTTACCAAAAAGCAGGATGGATGTTGTAGGACCTTATTGCCTTCTCCATCTGCTGGGGTACATGTTTGGGGCTTTATCTGGCAAGGTGCTGAATGTGGTTCTCCTGACACTGTGAAGCAATCAAGCATGTGGGTGAACTTAGTTGAAGATGTTCCTGCTCATTGCAGGGCGGTTGGACTAGATGACCTTTTAAAGGTCCCTTCCAACACAAACCATTCTATGATTCTATGGTCTTTCCATGTCTTGATTATTCCAGCTGTAAAACAGGGATGACCATCCCCACTGTCCTTCGTAACATGCCATGAAATCCATGCATGAAAGCTAATATTTAAACATCACCCAAAACACACTAAATCTATGAAAAAAAAGTGCATAAACTTGGTGGGTGAGTTTGAGTCTGGACTGAGTGCCCTAATACTAATCTGTCTATTATTGCATTATTATTATTTATATGTATATTATTACTAATCACACACATAAAATATATATAGCTTCCATATTTCATGTGTCTCAGATTTTTATCATCATGGTCACTGGAGCTATTAAGGTGAGATATGTCAGTTTTAAGTAGATGCATTTACAACTATATTTCTCAGTTTACACATGACAAGTGATATTTCTCACTGCATGAATTTTCAGACTGGTAACAGAAGCTACATGCATTTTCCTTTAAAAGTTTGTGTAATCTGTGAAACACAAAGGCATTAAGCAGTTATATTTTTCTGAATCACGGTGTCTTTTGTAATGACAGCTGTGTATTTAGTTCAACAGTGAAACTCAAACTGTTTTGCTATTGAAAAGGGAGCCAAATAACCAAGTGCTGGAATGAATTGCAGGCTATTGAAAGTGGACAGTTGGCTCATTAAATGTGCCCCTCATGAATGATGTCCCTTTCCTTTAGACTGGCAATGAAATAATCCAGATTTACTTTGTATTCTAGAAAGTATTTTTAGGGCCTTCTATGATCAAGATAAGATAAGGTACAGGAAATATATTCCACAAATAAAATACAATTTGTTAGCTTGCAACAGTAAAACTTCAGCATCTACCAAATGCATGTAGCTTTTAGTATAAGTAACTTTCAGTGTAATTATTTATAGGATTTCCTAGGGGGTTACCACTACCATTGGACTGCTGTACATGCACCTGAAAAATTATGAAATTTTGGTGATTTGGTGGTATTTTTCAGATACAGGTGCAATCATGGCCTCACTGAAGACAATGGGAAAATTCCAATACATATCAAGAAGACAATACTGTAGATAGGCGATTCAAGCTCAGAAACACTAAATAAAGATGTCCAAGATGAACTGAAACATTTTAATTAGTTCTCAATAGAGTCAGCTGCAACTATGACACTTCCTTTTACTTTCAAGAGTTTAGTTTTATTCCCTTCTCTGTCTTCAGAAACTCTCACCCTGAGTTTCACTCTATGTGGCTCAAACGTTTTTACTTTTTCCTGTTTTCCTTCTTCAGGTTTTGTTAATTTTTAATTCTTTGTATAAATTTAATTTCTTCTTGCCTTGGATATACTTCCATAAATATCTATAGTCATCTCAACCTCTCGCTCATCTTGTGACAGAACTGTTCACTCTTCACACGTTAACAGCTGAGCAGCCTGGTCCCTGCCCAGGAGATTTACACTGGACCCTGACAAGAGCGTTCTGAAAGATCTGCATCAGTCAAAAAAGTTCCTCTAGAGCATGTGCTGAGCTGATGAACAGAAATACTGAGCAGGATTTTAAGGCCCCATTACAAGGACTACATGAAAGCACGTTCTAATTAGTGCCCAAGAGCCACAGAGCATTTAATGAGAGTGTGATAACTTGAACAGCTGTCGAGGGGTGTATAAATTACTCCAAAATCCCTCTACTCCTCAGGTCAGTGTAAAATTTGGAGAGCACAGCAGCACTGTAGGGCCATACCGTTTGCCAACAGCAGCCTGGGCTGCATTAGGAAAAGCACTGTCAGCAGGTTGAGGGAAGTGATCCTTCCCCTTCTACTCAGCACTGGTGAGACAGGTCTCGATCCAGAGTGTGGTCGATCGAGTGCTCGATCCTGCCCTGTGCTCCCCAGTACAGCAGTGACAGGGATATACTGGAACGAGTCCAGCAAAGGTCCACGAAGGTGTTTAAGGGTCTGGAGCATGTGAGAAGACATTGTGAGAACTGGGATGGATTATTATGGAGAAGAGAAGGCTCAGGCAGGTTGTCAGCAATACATACACAGGCCTGACGGGGGCTCTATACAGTGACATCCAGTGACGGGACAAGAGGCAATGAGTTCAAACTGAAATAAAGAAAACTCCAGTTAAACAGATGAATTTTGTTTTTCCTGTAAGGGTGATCAAACACTGACACAGGTTTCCCAGAGAGGATGTGGAGTCTCCATCCTTGGAGCTATTCAAAACCTCACTGGACACAGCTCAGAGCAATCTGCTGTATCTGACCCTGCTTTGAGCAGCTGGTTGGACTAGGTGATCTCCAGAGGTGCCTTCCAGCCTCAGCGATTCTGTGATTCTCCTCCCCTAGGCAGTGAGTTTTGGCGTGCAGCACAGCTCCTCCTGAATTCTGCCCCTTCTTCTGCCCAAGATACACCACCTTGAGCCTGACGCTAGCCTCTTATTTTCCCAAATTATCTTCTAATTTCAGCCACTTTCCTTTTTGGGCACCAATCTTGAAAAACATATATTTTAGGCATGCAAATGTAAGGGACAATTTTTATAATACTAGTTTTCTCATTTATGACTAACACACTCAGATTTAGATGGCTAGAACTCCAATACGTAGGCAAGCTTTATTTCTAATAATGCCTAAAGCAGGAAAAAAAGAAAAAGGTTATTGACATGTTCCTATAGATAAACAGGTATCCAAATATGGGTTAGATCTAGATTGGAAGCATATGATTATACACGCTTATTATGTTTAAATCAATTTTTTTATTTTCATGAAACTTCTCCTACTTACTACAACCATATGCACAGAAGTCAAGAAAATATCTGACAGCATAGCTTGAAAAAAAAAAAAAAGATGTACTATACAAAACAATGTGTGGATGACAGCTTCTACTCCCCCTTTAAATCTCATTCTGTCATTCTTGTGTTTAATAGTATCTTCTTTTGCTTACCACTCAATACTGATAAAGGTGGCATCGCCAGGCCCTCTGAAGCTGAACTGCTTGTGCCGCATGCATTTTCCTTGCTAATATTGTACAATAGTTTATTTTTCTCAAAAAGAAGCAGACAAACAATACACAATATTCAACTTACCTGTGGAATCACTGATGAATAATGTGAGAACATCTCAACAGCTTACATTAGCACAAAGACTGAAATCAAGAAGACTGGATTCAGACTTTACTGCCTCAAAGCTGGGGGTTGTTTGGATGCATCATTCCAGTTGACATCTACCTCTACTTTATTATGCTTCTACAAAAGCCCCAGGAGCCTCCTCCTTATAATCTGGAAAAAGCACGACAGTGCTCGCAATAATCGCAGGGAATCCCCGGATTTGCCATCACTGATGGGTAGCGCTCACATTCCCCTGCAGAGTTCAGCGGGGAAGTCAATCAACGGGCGTTTAACTGCGGCTGGCACGCTCTGCTCTCACTCCTGCCGTTCCGGCGCTCCCGTCTCCTGCCAGCACCAACTCCAGAGCTTTTTTCTGCAGGGCTGGCAGCTGCCTCCATGCCTCTCTGCTCCAGCCAGAGCCACACAGAAACATCTCTGAAGTGCTGGCAAGAGAACTCAAAGAGATTCCAGCGGGCAGAGGAGATCCCCTGCCAGGCTAAAGGAGCAAAGGACTGAGGGAAAAAGGAATCACCGGGAGATTTAATCCTTCATTTTCATGTCTGTATAAAGGACCACAGGAAGCATGTGGTAGCAAAGGAAAGAATTTTCCATCAAAAAGTGGCACAATTCTTTCTGTAAGCCTTTCCATGCTCTCAGAAAGAAGTAACTTTTGCTTCTCAGAGGGTCAAAAAGAGTCTGCCAGGGGTGACAAAAGAAGGGTAGAAGTTAACCTCCTGACATGGCAATAGGATAAGCCAATATGAAGGAAGATTATACTGCAAAGACCTTCTAGGACTGAGAAGAAAAATGTCTTTGGTTCAGCAAAAGAGGAAATGTAACACCAGAGGAATAAGAAGTGAGGGAACACAGTAAAAATGACAAACTAGAGAGAGGCCCCTTCGCAGCAGCACTTTGAATAAAAAAAGCTGCGGGGGTCACAGCGAGAGACAAGAATAATTGTCAGGACACGATTTTAGGTCATAGAGTCAGAAGAGAACTGCTAGGCCTAGGAGCTACATGCAGTAGATCTCAACACCATCAAGTGGGAATAAAAAGAGAGGGAAGACATAGAAAAACATGAGCTAAGGATGGTATTCAAGCCTTATTTGTTGATAAGGGCAGCCAGGGGCAATGTCTAGAGAATCAAAAGGAAAAAACACAGACGGAAGCCTAGCACACTCTCAGCAGCAGAAAAGGAGGACTCAGCACTAAAGATTCAAGAAGCAGATGTGAAGAATCAGGAAAGGTTTTTGTTTTTTTTTAAAGGAAGATTTTTTATTGTTTACTGGATTTGGGAAGAGGAATGAGAGTTTCAAAAGCAGTCCATCAGTCAAAGAGACAATGATGAAACACGGGCCTTCATGTCCGAGATACTAACTAGAGATACCAACATGAGCAGCTCCAGCTGATGGAGGAAGGAATGAGCCATACTGAAGGAGATGTAGGATATAATTAGAGCAGTTTTGGACAGCATGTTTGGAGAGGTTAGAGATGACAGCATGTTTGGAGATGTTAGAGATGACAGGAATAAAACAGATGAAGTGATAGCTACAGGAAGGGAATCCAACTGGTGTTTTCATGACAGGGAAGGTCTGTGACTACCTACATTTATTTGAGGAAACTTAAGGACCTTGAGAAATAGAAGGCAGGATGAAGTAAACATACGATGACAGGAAGGGAGGGGGTAATGAGAGAGGAAGGAAGAGGAAGGATGAAGGCAATATTTGTGTAACAGCAGACTGAGATGCAAATTAGGAAAAGGTTAATGACAGAAGTAATTCATGCTGTATTTTAACTTTGTTTTTTCTGCAGAAGCAAATGAGGTGGTTGTGGTAAAGTCTATTTCCTCAGAGAAGCACCCAGTGAAGTCCAAATAAAGCAAGTCACAGTTTCTGTAGGATAAAAACTGGACGTAGATCTGTGAGTGAAGAGATAAGGACATAGTAATAGACAGCTAAAATGTCAGACTAAATATCACCAGGGAGAAGTAGCTCAAGGGTGAACATGTTGATGTAGAAGTGATAATCATTGCCCCGTAGTCAATGTCTTATAGGTAATCAGAGTTAGCATTTCTCATTACAGCAGTACAACTGAAGTCCAAAAATTGATCAGAAAGCTTCTCAGATCACTGTGGTCATGCAATAAACAAATGGCTCTCATAAGAAGATGAACCAAGTAGGAAGGGAAAAAAAAACCAAAAACCAAATACCCCCTTCAGGGTGTAGCCATGCTCTGCTGATTATCTCGTAACTTTTTCCTCTCCAGAAAGAGCACTTTATTTTCAATTTCCAGTCTCATGTATACCTCCTTAGCCTTGCGCTCAAAATTTACAAAGCTTTAGCTTGTCAGCTCTGGGAATTCTCCATTTTTCCTCTGAATATTAGTTACATAATAGCTTGAGCTAAACAATCAAAGTGGTGATAGGTCAAAAGGAAGATTTGCCTGAGGTGATGCAGGAAGTTGATGGCAGAGCTTGAAGCTGAATACACATTTCTCTGCTATTCAGACAGCACAAAAACCACTAGAGCCTCCTTCACTGTTTAGATTTTGTTGGCATTTTTTCAAAGCAGTACTGTTTCTGAAGCCAAAGCTACAAAATGCAATGGCATTGAAAGAGCTAATAAGCCAAAGACATATCCCCAAATGGCACTGCTTTCTAGCTCTCAGTGGTACTTCCATGATATTACTAATAAATTATTTATCTTACAATCAGTATTTTCCACATCCCTACTGTACTTCTCCATGTCATTTCAACTGCCTGTAAATTAGTACAGTTGTTGAGAAGAGGGGAGAGATAGTAAGATAAGTATGTTAAGTCCAGTCTTCCCCTTGGATTTTTAGTTCCTCACCTTCAGAATATGCAAGTCCAAAGATGCAATAGCTTTTTGGTACTGACATTTCTAGTTACACAAGATAGACCTGAAAGTCATTGTTCAACCCCCTCGCCTTTGTTTTGTGGGACTAAATGACAAGTATTGAAAATTTTAGTTGGTAAATACAGCACTGAAATTTACAGGGATGATTTAAACATTTTTTGACATTGCAAAACAGTCTAACGTTTACCTGTCAATGGTGCAGGTTGCAGCAAATAGACCAAGCAAGGAACTAAGATGGCCAGGACTCTGAGGCCCACTCTCTGATGTGACAGCAGTGATCAAGATGACACCTACCTCCTGCATTTCAAACTGCCACCCTTCAGGTTCTTTAGGGGTTACAATTTATCTGTGATCCATGAAGGAATGGGCCAGGCATCGCAGCATTACCCTCCTCCATGCCATGACAACTTTCTCAGAAATTGCAGGGTTTTTCTCCAGTGAGCTTATCTGGCATCAGCTTCTTGAGAAAAAATGCTTTCAGAAGTGAACATGAGGCACCAAGTATTTCAGATCACAAAAACTGTTAAATAGGTGTTTTGTGAATAAAAGGGATGCTCATCAGTTATACTGACATTTATTATTATTTGTATTGTCACATAGTCTAGGTACCATCGCTTATAAATAAGATGCTTTCATGCTACTTGGTATATAGAGAGCAAAAAGAGTCTTCCTTTTCCTTGGAAATCTATCGTCTAAGACGACTGACGGCTGCTGGATCCAGACAGATGGGGGAAAGACGGGCAGTAATAAAGGAATGATGATCAGCACAACAGTAACATCCCACCTCAGACTTACAAAGTTCCTATAAGCATAAAGAATGATTGCTCAAGGGCAATTACAGTGAAATTATATAAGGCAGAGGCAAAGTGCTATGTATGTTGAAGAATGCATCTGGATTTCCACGGCTTTTTAAGCAGCTCATCAGAAATTGTTTCTGTGAAGAGAAATGTTTACAAAAGCTGTTTTCTTGCACAAGTTTAGGGAAACGTTGAGAGAACATGGGTTATCATGAATTAATGCTTCAAGTCATGGATTACAAATTCTAGATTAATTTTATCATTGGATTAGCACAGTTTCTTCTGCTTATTTCTGTGAGCGTGCCGAAGACACATGTACTTGGAATCTGTAATAACTGCTGACAGGTCTTTTATCCAAACTTAAGCACACACATCTTCCACTGAAAAATAAAAACTGAGCTCCGACTAGGAAGCAGCTAGAATCCCGCTGCGGCATTTACTTGTAACCCCATTCCATGTAACAGGTAACGCGGTACTGCTACAAGCAGCGTTGCGCAAAGCAGAAATAAAAAATCAGAACAAGTTTGAGTTAGGTTTTGGGGGTAATTAGCTGATAACACTTCTCTGCCTTAGTTTTTTTTGTCTTACAAGGCACCATTTTTGTCTTACAGCACCATGCTGCTCTCCCCCCAGCAACCGGCGATGCCGGCACCGATTAGCACCCGTTATCACTCTTCCACGAGATCCCACATCTGAAGTGAGGTAGGCACTGCCTGTGGTCACACTGAAGGTAACTTGTGCGCTTTGTTTATTTTTAGAGAAAAGAGCGGACAACCAGCCCCAGTCGATACATGTTTGTACTTCTGCTTCAGCCCCGCCGCCGTGGGTCACCTGCGGGCCCTGCTCGCGGCTCCCGAGGCCGAGGTTCACCACAACGCCGCCCGGAGGCCGCCCCCGAGAGGAGCCC
>NW_010531217.1:10879-13165 GCF_000687285.1 Phaethon lepturus | reverse complement strand
TGCTGACCCCTCTCCTTACTTCCCTCACATTGAGCATATCTGAAAAATTATATTGTGTTTAAATTTATTTAATAAAAATATGATTCTTTAAAAAATTGAACATTTTGATCTTATTCCATTTGTTTTTTTTCTATCATACAGTGATTCCCCAGCCAGAGGTACATGTAGGCTATTTACTCCCTAAACTGGCACAATCTGGAGCACATTTTCTCCAGAATTTGCAAAACAGCGTGTCAGAATCAACATCATTCATCTCTTTGGTGGAGCCTGTATCTATTTTCCAACCACGTTGTGAGGAATTAGGACTTATTCACCTCTGCAGTTCTTAACATCTTTTATGTACACTTTTTAATTTATACTTTTCTCTCATTTCCCCACTTCCTCTTGTTCTTTTTTTTTGTTAAGTCTTCAGGAATAATATCTTTGAAATTGCAGTTTCAGCAGATGTCCCAGGACAAAGATGGCACAATGAAATGATGAAGCAGGCTCTTGAAAAAGATGAATGTTGCTAAACAATTTGTTCACATACGTCTTTGTCTAGCTGCTTAACTTGGTATTAGGGTGTGAGAATGACCCAATTTTCTCTTCATTTGTATGCCTCCAGTGCACCGATTCATGCATCATAGAATTTAAATTATCTTCCCTCATACTGGGAGCTAAAATGTAGTCTTATCTGAAAATCTGTCTCTTCCTTACATGCTCATTCATCACGTATACTGATGTGTTTCTAAAAAGTAAGCCTAACAACTAAAATGGATATAATGGACTCATGTCCTACCATTTTAGAGGAGTTAATTGAAGCATTGTTGTGGCACCAAAAGCTATGGTGTAAAACCCGATGTTGCACTTTGTGCCCATGTTCCAAAACCTAGTGAAAGCTGTTGGGGGTCTTCCTTAGGCAGATACCAACATTTCATGGGATGCTGAGAGTACGACAGATGTGTGAAAGATGTGGGGAGAGTGCTGATAGAAAGACAGCTCAGATATGTTACTGGTGAGCTTCCTGACCAGAGCAGAAGAATGTGCAAAAAGAAAGAAGAGATGGCATCTGTATTTAATCTTGTAAAGATACAACCTTGGATTCAAGGAGTTACTGAAGCACAGAGTTCAGGTAGTTGGCGGGCTGTTTCACAGGTTTGCAGTAAAAACATATTTTTCTTCTTTTCTTCACAAAGCATCCCCTTTTTGGTTAGTTGTGGACATGTGAAGGATTCTGGATAGATGGACCTTTCTTCTGGGCATGTATGACCACTCCTTTTTTACCCTGGACAAGGAAATTTAATTTTTGTGGTATTTCATGCACGTTGCCTTCCTTTGTGTTCATGAATGTACAACAAACTCAAGAATTTGTAAAGTCAGAATTACTATTTAAACTGAAGTCATGAGGGGTCAGGATAGTGAAAATTACGTCTTTTGTTTATAAGTCAGTATTGTCCATACAAGCTTCAGACTTCAAGTTTCCCACGTTTCTAGCTTCTCTAATTTGTCACAAATCTCTTTACAGCCTTTAATTTTGCAAAACCCAGAAGAGTATCTACTCAACGTAGTATTTTTTAGTCCCAACTAAGCTTTCTCAAAGGAAGCATTATCAGGGAACACAGGGTGGAAGCATCCTTTTTTCTTATAGTGGCATAAGAGGAGGTATGGCTACCTGTTTGTTTTCTTGCTTATTTGGCTATTTGTTTTATTTCTTCATTTTTGGATGGAAAGTGGAGTTAGCCGTGGAGAAATCAAACTTTCATCCTTACAATGGCCCAAAGCAACAGTGCAACAGTCAAGACATGATAAAGGTAGAGCCATTACACATTGCACTGTATTCAGGAGTCAGTATTTATCATTATCCTATGAGTGAGGAACAGTTATAGTCCTTGTCCTGTTTTCACAGTGAATCATGACTGTTGGAAACAGAAACATAGATAGACATTGTTTTATCTCTTTAAAAATGATACTGTATTTCACTATTAAAAATATTAATTATTTATGCAATTCTATTTGTAAACTTGAATAGAAAAACTGAAAACCAGCATCATGGAAAGGAAATGCTTGAGAATGGAAACACAGAATATCCCTGCATAGTTGATGTAATTTTGTCATTGAGTGACCACATCTGTTTGGCAGTGTTAATCTATGGAAATCAGTCCTGTAAATATAAGTTTTGGTTTTCTTGTCAGTTCCATATGTAACCTGGGCACCTGATAGGAAGCAGCACTGAGTCATGTTTGCAAGTTTTTGCTAAATGTTGGCAAAGATTCCAAGGCAAATTCACACAGACATTCACCATCAGGG
>NW_010531217.1:0-10848 GCF_000687285.1 Phaethon lepturus | reverse complement strand
AAGAGAAAGAAATAGAAAGATAAGGCTTGAAATGTTATAAGATTAATTCTCTCCATATCACTTGCATCTTTTGCACTAGGGCTAAAAAAGAAAAAAAAAACCTTGAAAAACAATCCACCCTGAAAAAAAAACAAACCAAAAAACCCAACCAAGGTCTTCCTCATCAGTTTCATGTGTGTTCTTTTTATTGTGTTATGTTTGCTTGAGGAACCCTTGTCAATTAATACACCATCACTGGATACAGAAAGAAGTATTTTATTGTGTGAGGAGTTACATCTAGTTCAATGGGATAGAGCACTCAGACAATAAATAGCCAGTTCTCTGCTTGTTCTTCAGGTTATAAACTGGCAGAAACACTCAAGGACTAAAAATAATAAAAGATCAAAGGTATCTCAACGGTTGTGAGAAGACTTACTTCAGATTTGATTCAAGATTAATCTGGGAGTTCAAGATAGCTCTTACCTGAAACGAAGCAGTTCATCTACCCTGAAACACCATTACAAGAAAAGGGATGAAAAACAATTCCTTACATCTTCAGCTGAGTACGTAAACTCAGAGACACAGGGTAACAAGCAATGAAGAAAATATGTAGCAAGACCATACAAAACCAGATATGTGGGTAGAAACATATGAATAATCCCTGTTTTGTCTGGGAACCACAGACATTTTTCCAGTGTTTTTTCAGTGCAGCAGTTCCCAAATTCCAAGATGTTCCTTTGCATGAGTTTCTCTCACTCTGTACTGCCCATAGACTCTTCTAATCTCTCTTATCAGCAATACGAGATGAGTTGAGGGTTAAAAAAAAAGAAAAAGCCATACAGAAGAGAAAAAAAAAATTCTTTGGGTTTTTTTTTAGTAAATTTGAAGTATGTGATGCACAAATAATGAAAAAAGGAGGAAAATACTCATTAAATTGTGTCCTTAACAGTGTTAACTTAATATTCCGTCTCAGCTAACTGAAGTAAAACATGTTGTGTCAAATATATAAAAAGAAAGAACAGAAAGCTGCTGAAATGCTGTTCTGTTGGACAAAGGAATATTATTCTTAGAACTCTGTAAAGACACTGGCAATTGATGACAACCGTGAGACAAGAATTTACTCTCATTTTCTCCAGCCAAGCAGAGGAATAAGGGAAAACTGACTACCCTAATCAGTCCTGTGTCATTCAGAACATCTGATCTGCTTTGGTTCATAGCACAGAGCCTCTGCAAGAGAACAGACAGGGAGAAAATGTAATTTTCACAGGACAAATTTCTGTGTGCACACCCTGCAGCAGCTTCTCCTCTTGCAGCTGAAAGGGCACTGAGGTTCTTCAGTTACCTCTCCCAGCTCCAGAGCTTGGCTGTGCTATGCCCTTACTATCAGCTTTGTCCTCTACGAAAAGTTTTTGCCCAGTCCTTGAGGATGGTAAATGATGGAAGCGACAAGAAGTTTTATCTTTATTCTTTACATAAACACTTGGCACAACTTTGTCTCCTGTGTTCAATCTGTACCTACTGGCATATGAAATTTGAACAATGTATTTTGTCATCTTTATTTTTTCAAGATGCCATTATTGCTGAAGGCAATCAGCTTTAAGTAAAATGATTTTAATAAGAGAAAAGAGTATATCAGAAGAAAAGAGGAAAAAAAAAATCCATCTTGCAGGATGAGGATGTCTCAGAATTAGATGTCAGCAAAAAGTAAAATCTAACTGTACACATCTCTGTAGAAAGCATTTACTTAGGCAGTCATTAGGATTTATTCCAAAGGATCTTTATTTCATCATTCAGAAAGGAGCAGGGCTAAGCCCAGAAAGAATTCACATAAAAGAAACAAGCTGTAATGCAGGGACAAATGGTCTTATTTGAAAATGGTATAGGATCTGCCTACCTGCTGGGCTTAACTTAAAAATATAGTGATACATTATGGAAGGGGAAAGACAAAAGAAAGGAGCTGTTTGGTTATGTGTTTATGTCCCGTTTTATATTTATTTCATCAATAACTGAAAAAGCAGAAAAATTGCTAGGGAAGGTCATACCTTCTTGACCTTCCTGGAACTATTCTTTTAAAGTGATCTCTTAAACATGCTGATTGGGCTGCATGGAGGGACTTTACCAGGTTTTGGACTGCGAGGAGAGACTTTACCAGGTTTACTTACAAGAGTAATGCTACAATGTCCATACTCTTCCTATTGAGAATTTTTATTCCTGCATCTCTGACCAGTCACTGAGTGGCCAGGTGGAATATTTTAGGACATCTCAAATGGCACTGCATGTCTATATTTAAGAAAATGATTTGCAAGATAGGTACCCTTAACTACCAATGTTAACAATCTTCTCAAAAAGTAGGGTGTTTGCCTTCAAGCATATTTTATAAAAAACTCAGTTTTCCTTCAAGTCAGGGACCGTTTTTGAACTGTGTTCAGAGACAACAAGCTGCAAATGGAACCTAACACAGCTGATGAATTAATGTCCTATTGTAACTTGAATATAAATTAATGGGACAAGATAGAGATGTTTGCCTAATGCTTTCTTTTTAGGAGTCTTTCGGTTGTATACCTTCAGGAGTTAGAACTTGCCAAGTGACAGCAACTCTGTGACTTATTCATGAAACATGCAGGCAGTGTCAACAGCAGCTGCTTCTAGAAGAAACAGGATGGGTTGTAATCTACTGAACCATGGCTAGACTAAGATGAGAAATATGGAGTTGAGATTTCACTAAAAAATTCTGATTTTTCCAAGTGGAAATTTTATGAAGAACAGCCAATGCTGGAAAGCACTGGAAATTTTCTCAGCCTCACGATAGAAATTATCAAAGCAAAGAAGACCAATGATTAGCTAACTGCCCAAGTGCCAGTGTATTCAGCCATGAGAGACCTCATTTCAATTTTCTGCTTAATATAAATCAGATCAAAGTCTGCATTCTATCTGAATGCCCTAAATTCTGTATTATAAAATAATTCTCTCTTTATCTAAGTGAATTTTTAATTATTCTATAAGGAGGAAGAGAGAAAATGAGAGAAATTCAACTGAAGATATAAAATATCAAAGTGCTTAAAGCTTTCACCACCACCATCCCTAAATATAAGGCCTATTTTTTTCTAAAGAGACTTCACCCTGGGTTTTCCAGCTTGTTTTAGCACTCTGTCTATCAGAATTCTTGTCCAAAGAAGAGGTATTTTCACAGAATAAGAACTGAAGTCTTTGGTTACATCCTGATGTAGAATGGATTTTTTTTCTTTGTTGGATAGGAGGTGAGTTTGCAACCCTGCTATAGTTCGAGACTTTTTTTTTTCTTTTAAGATAATCTTGGAAACCTTAAGTAAAACTGTGCTCATTATTAGAAACCAATTATTTGTAACCTGAAGCAACTTTCTAGATTACTTTTTTCTTGAGGGGTTCTCTAAGTTCCTTTCAATTCAACTCATAAACTGCAAAATTCCCCACTCCTGAATTATCCTCAGCCCCCAATATCTATGCAGTTTTGAAAATATTTTCTGAAAAAGGATTGGAAATTGTCTGTCAAGAAAAATAAATTATTAACTCAAAACATTTTTTTCTGCTTTTTCCTTTTTTCCAGTTCCCCCTAAACCGTTTCCTTTAATCAGATTGACTAACCAGGACATGCAAGCAGTAATACATGTACTTATCAATGGGCAGTTCTAACTATACATTTACTTAGGCATTCGAGCTACATGGCAGGTCTCAGCTGCTTATTGATTTTACTCCATTAAAATAGATGGTTTTGTTTAGCATTGAAAAAGTGAACAATTTTCCTGACAACAACCACTTGTTTAATAGTCTTGGAATAATCTATATTTCATTAAAATGATGACTTATTACACCCAAGCACTCTCCTTCTTCTTAACTATTGATTTAAGGTAGTTTAACACTTGTATAGCATATAATAGATTGGTCTGGACTGGCAGCACTTTGTTATAAAGTCATTCTTAACTATATAAACACTGAAAAACAGCATATATTAAAGATGTTCCTCAGATTAGTTTCTGGGAAAGGATCTTTCCCACAAAAAGAGAGTCGGTACTTTTTTTTTTTGAAAGCCTCATAAAACTTTTAGATAAGTAGAAGGTGCCACAATCAATATTCATAGCATGATTTATAGGAGAAAGAAGCTTTCCACTAAAACCTGACCATAAACCCAGTACTGTAAAGTATTTAGTACAGTAATCCATCTCGTGGATATTTTAAACTGGGCATTAATGGTGCTGAAAAGTCGAGTGGCAGTGAATCACCTGTATTAGGGAGAAGGAGTTAGGAAATTTATTAGTGGAAGTGATTCAAACATACCTAAGCCCTTTAGCCCTTTATTCTCCAATCAGTGACTGCTTATTTTCTCGTATTTCTTTCCTGATCAGTTTTTTAGCTGCTGATACCACTGAAGCTTTGCTTTGACATGGTGGAATAGATTCATCCTTCCTGTGCTTACAAGAAGGCAAACAGCAGACAGAAACAGGTTTCAAACATAATCTGGTTTATGAGCTGCCAGCAGATACTCCCCTGCTATTGTCATTCCGCTTCAATTCACCTGAAGAAATCAAAACAGACTCAGTTAACAGTTTGTAAAATTATTTTTGTAGAAGCCTTCTGTGAACACCCAAAAGAAGGAAATTCCACTGGAGATATTAGTTGCTCCCACACTTACAACGGGATGATAACACTCCAGATATTTTTCTCTCTTCCCTCAAAGTACAGCGTTTGAAGTCAATAGCAGGATTTAGTCGTATTAAAAGGGCAGTTTCAAATTGGTTGCTATTTCATAGGGCAGCTAGTATTACAAAGAGGAAAAATATTCTCTGCAATGGAGGCAGCATTTTGTAGATAGACACTTTTGCTACTTCTGAAGTACATACAGTCATTTCCTCCCATTGCCCATCTAGAAAGAGAAGCAAGGGGAAGAAAACAGCTCATTTTAAGTAGAAAAATATGATGGCTAAAGGAGATACACGGTCAGGAAGAGCCAGATGAGGTTTGGAGCCTTCTTCCTTCTAAATTGGATTTCAAGATTATGATGACATCTCTGAGAGACAGTAGAGTGATTTTATTATTTTAGTTTTTCAGAGAAGACCGTCAGAGTACAGAGACTTAAAGTCAAGCAATAGTCACTTACTATTTGAGAAATCTATAGCCAGAAATTACTGTTGTGCTCTAATCACCCAAGAAATAGTTCCAACTTTTCTGGGCAAACAATCATACATCTTTCTCCAGTGTGCGAGAGAAGCATCATATCAGCCACACAACCTTACGCTAACAGTTACATGTGTGCCGTAGGTTGAAGGCCACCCTACTGCACAAGATTTAACCAGATAAATGATATTGCTCACACAATGTAGTTTGGGCAATACTGGGAAGAATTAGCCCTGTTGCACATGAGTCAAGGAAATGCAGAAAGAATACAGCCCAACTGGCACCACCAGCACGATTCAGGAAACTCATGATTTCATTCAGTTGCCTAAACGTCCATCTGGGATGGGGAGGTTTGACTAAGGGTTTGCAGAAGACCCATATGACCCTAAGGCAGCATCTGTAGGCCAGGCAGGTTATATCAGAGCAGCTCAGATGGCCCCACATGACTATTTTTAGGTAACTGAATAGCACACCTAATTAGTGCAGCCAAGAACACAATTCAAGCACCCTTAAAATAAACATCTACACTCATGTGAATCATTATCCAGACTCCAATGATTGATTAGAGCTCCTCTGAGTATAGTGAGAACTTACACATCTGCTACAGAAGTAGGCACCTCAACTTAGATGTCTTAAACTCTCACTGAATCTGCCTTTTATACCAAACAAGACCTGGGAAGATGAGGATTTTGTAGATGAAGCATAGCCTACGTTCATACTATCCAAAAACCTATCTCCATGACACAGGGAGTGACCTGAATGAAAGCGTATGTCTGCTCCGGATAAACTCCTCTGGGAACCAGTAGTAGGATAACCATAACAGTATTGTGCTCTTCCAGGCTTTGTATGTCAAGTTTCTCATTCAGGTCTTGTTCAGGTACTTCTTAACATTACACTATAGCTTTCTGAGATATCCTGAATGCTTTTCAGCAGTGTGTTAAGTGACGTAGCTAACATCTGTCACATGTAATTTGTCCTCTCTTTTCCGCTCCCCAAGGGAGGAATTATGCATGCAGTGTAGCATTTTGTTTTAGTTAAGAATTCGTGCTCGCTGTTTACACATAAAAGACGCCGGGAGAGAGTGGCTGTAAGATGAAGGTCTCCTGCTGTGAATTCAGAGGTCTGAGGTTTTGCCGTATTTTGAAACTTCATGAAAAGCTGGTCTTCTGCTCAGCCATTTGTAAATGACTTCCCATGGAGGGTAGTCAAAAGGGAAAAGTATTTTGCTACTCACAAGTTTTTCTTCTGTTTGTCTGACTGAGAACAATTAATATCCTGTTAATTAACAGTACTGTCCTGGTTTCAGCCAGGATAGAGTTGGTTTTCTTCACAGAAGCCAGTGTGAGGCTGTGTTTTGGATTTGGGATGAGAAAATGTTGATAATGTGCTGATGTTTTGAGCTGTTGCTAAGTAGTCAAGGACAGTCCAGCTTCTTGTGCTGGGGGTGCACGGGGAGCTGGGAGGGGACACAGCCGGGACAGCTGAACCAGGCTGGCCAAAGGGACATTCCATACAATATGGTGTTACACCCAGTACATAAACTGGACTTGGCCGGGTGGCGGGAATCGCTGCTCGGGGACGGGCTGTCGATCGCCGGGTGGTGAGCAATTGCTGTATTGGGCATCACTTGTTCTTGTACATTCCTTTGTCGGTATTATCATTGTTGTTGTCATTGTTGTTTCCTTCTCTCTTGCTGCCCTATTAAACTGTTTTTCTCTCAACCCACAAGTTTTTTTCCCAATTCTCTCCCCCATCCCACTGGGGGAGGGAGAGTGAGTGAGCGGCTGCGTGGGGCTTAGTTGCCGGCTGGGGCTACACCATGACAAGTTTGCTGAGAGGTGGTAAGACCTTTTGACCTCTTGATCCATCTGTGATGGTTGCTGTGCATAAAGTGGAAAGGCAGGCGCACAAGAATGTGCTCTGTGAAAGGAAGAGAGAACAGCAAGCTTTCCAATGACCCTCATTTTCTGTTGATTCTTGTTCCACCTTATCATACTGATTGTGCATTTTAAGTAAGACCTCTGTTCCCACCTTTTTCCTGCTATTAGTAGGTGCAATATTCAAAGGCATCATCAAGGCTAGAAGCAGAATTAAAAAAAAAAACAAAACAATCTAAGCTGTACTTGAGTAAAGGTAAATATGGTAAACAGAGCTGAAGGGAGAAAGGTCATTCTTCTGAGCTTACCAAGTCAATTTAGAGACTCACGCCTTGCAGAAACATCCAGATGTTACGTGAAATCAAGTTCTGACCCATTTCAAACTCATTCTGCTATAGATCTTTGTTCATCTGAGTTTAGCTAACTCAGCATAGGCTTCAGGAAAGCCAAATCAAGTAACTTGGTGTTAGGTTCTGCATCCTACCTGCCAGAGCTTTGGTTATGATTATATATGCATTTGCAAAAGCATAAATGAAAGAATGAGGTCCCAGTGTCTATCAGTTTAAAATTTCCCAGAAGTTTATCCTTTGTACCTATACAGTGTCTTGTTCTTTTTCCTGAGTACCCCAATGAAAAAATTTCCCACTAGTCTACTGCTGTAACCTCCTTTTTTTTGCATAAGAGGATGGTTTGAGAGAAACAGAGAGAACAAAGTTAGTTGTTGTGTTTTTGCATATGATTTATGTGTATTTATAATACAGTTTGCTGAATTTATAATTTTGTCTTTCAGAATTGAGCTGATATTTAAAAAATAATAATAGTTAAATTCTCCTGCTTCTACACCTATCTGGATTCCAGAAAAAACACTCAACTTCTACTGTTCAGATTCAAATCAAAATTCAATGCCCTCAACCCAGAGGCATTTGCTTTTTTTAGAGCTCATAAGCAACTCTTCAAGCATGTAGGCAGCAAAATCGTAATGCAGGTTTACTCCAACTCTCTATACTGAGGTTCTCCCTACCTTTTAACCTCCCTAAAATGGGAAGGGAGGAGGAATTATAGTCAAGGTCTTCTGCGTGCTCTTCTCAGCATAATGAGTCCTCCTCCATGTTCATTTAGTTCATCCCCACTATAAAAATTACTTTTTTCAATCAAAGCATTGTACTCCTTCCAACGACATTAAGCCAAATGAGAGAACATGAGCTGAAATGACAAGGACAAGCTAGCTCAGCGCAAGGCCAGGGGAGTTTCTAAAGTGAATAATTGAAAACGAATACATACTAGGACTTTGCCCAAGGACTCGCAGCAAATTGTTCCCACAGAGAACCTGATTTTGGATCAGGATAGGAGAAAAATTAGATAGTGAACAAGAAAAGTCTCTACCATTTAGTTTTTTGTTTTGTTTTGTTTTTCTTGCTTACTTGCCATGAACAGTTCTGCTCATTACTTTTGGGGTTTCATCTGTTATGTGCTCAAAACCCAGAGAAACCTCAGAAATCAGAATTTAAAAGCTAAGCTCAGTCTACAACAAGAGAAGGGAATTGGTCATCTCAGAATGAGAGTTATAGGAATAGTCATGGGGAATGGGTGGATTAATAAACAGAAAATCAAAGGCATGGTTAGGAAGAGCATGTCTGATGCCTACACTTTGCCAGAATTAGGAACTTATCTGAATATCTGTGGTAAATGCCTACACAAAAATTAAGACTCACATATCAATACTGCCTCTTGGAATCAGGTGTCTAATTTAGGTATTAGCAAGTGGATGACCGCTTCATTTTTGGCAAGCAGCAGGGCTTCCTTCTTTTAAGAATACAGAAGCAAGTTTACATCAATTGCCATGAGAACTAGAGACCGAAGTTACCTCAGGCTACCTTGGCTCACCTAAACCGAGGGGATGCAAACCCACATCTATCGCATCCCAGGACAGGGCTATTTTGCAGACCTGGGGTATGCTTCTCTGAACTCTTCCTACTGAAGTCTTGCTACTGTCCACAACCAAAGGCAATTTTCCTAGGATAAAGGAGGCAGTAAACAAAAAAGAACCTGACTCTGTGGCTTTGTGGTTAGGGCTTTACACAGGCATCAGCAGTAATCTGTATTTTCAGTGTAATAGTGTTAAAAAAAAAAAGGAAAGCATCTCTATTCTAAACTAGGCAAGTTGGGACTCTACCTTTAAAACACTGTTTAATATGAAATTTAATTGCTGTGCAGAGCTGGTGTAAGGTTTATGGAACACTTTGTGTCTAGGGTTTCTATGGCTACCAATCACTGCATATTTGAAAGTGACCCTTCATATTGTATACGTCGAAGGATGAAACTAGCAACAAAGGCCTGAACACATTTCTGAAATGACAAACCACAACTTTTCCAAGAGCCATTAGAGGCTGTTGTGCCAACTAGCTCTCGGGAAATTCTTTTTACATACCTAAACTGATAATAAAAACATTTATATACTAAGAAAACTCAGCCCATGCATTGAAATTCCAAGGAAATGTTTGTCTCTTTAGAAACAAAAGCACTGCATTTTTATTGATGAAATTAATTTGCCTTCATTGAGGATAAATGATTTAACCACTGGATGTGCCTTTTTTCCCCATTTAAGAATAAGTATATACGTTCACAATACTTCAAAGGATAGTTGTAGTATTGGTTTTTTTTCTCATTATTAGTTTTATAAATCACACTGTGTGGCGCACACATTGGAGCAAGCATCATCTGTAGCTGATGGAGCTTTGTGCGGTACGGCTCCCTGCAGCCACACATTCAGGCGTTGAGGCTGAGATCCATCCCAAAACTCGGCATTGCGCTACCTGGCAGTCAACACCATCCCTTCCTACAAAGCAACCTCATCCTCTGGTTAAAAAGGAGGCAGGATAGCCTGCTAGCTATCATTCTGAGGTGATGCGTGATACAGATTTTCCTGCAGCTCCTCCCTCATCAGAAGTTAGTTCAAAAAAAGTTGTGTTATTCTAACATTTTCATAATGAAATTATCCATATTTGGATTGTTTTATTATTTGTGTTGTTTTATACACCAAGATATATCTAGATTGCCAGAAATAAAGACAAAATAAAATAAAATAAAAAGCTAAACTTTAGATATTATTTCCACCACTGTCTTTCCTTTTATTTTTATTTTCTCAGAAGACTTTTCACATTCGAAGAATGTTTTTCTCTGACTATAATTGAAGATGAATTGTGAAGACCTTTGTGAAACAGAATTACATTTTTCTGCAGTGTTTGATTTCAGACATTATTACCTTTCACACAACAGCTGCAACCAAATCCTGTTGACTCACAACTTAGAAATCTCTAGCTTCTAACAAAACTTTTTTTGTTCTCAGTCATTCAAGACAAGTGTCAGAATTTCCAGTACTATGTTCATTTAACAGAAGTAGGAAATTTCTGTTTTTAAAAAATATATTCTACAAACATTGCAGTCCTTTACCATGAAATTTCCAGCAAATATCATTCTAATCAGGGTCTTCACATTAATCTTTTTTCTATTATATTTGTTAGTGTTATAAACCTGAAACAAGTTATCCCTCTCTTAATAATGAGACACCAGCTAGGGTCCTGTCTTTAGGATTATCTTTTAATATATTGCTCTATAAATATTCAAGAACATTTGTTTCAGAGTTGTCAATGCAATGGAGGGAGATAGATAATGTTCTTGTTTAGCAAGTGACATTCTCCCCATCTTCTATTTACTCAGTCCTAAATAGATGATAAACTGATTTTCTTACATCTCACTCATATCATCAAACATTGTAGCCACATTTCTATAAACCTAATAAGGCTTAATTTTTGCTAAAAATTGCAAAATTCCAGAATCATAGAAT
>NW_010531216.1:8457-26933 GCF_000687285.1 Phaethon lepturus | reverse complement strand
TGTAGACTGGCGTCACATTGGCAAGCCTCCTATTTATTCCTATTTAAAGAAATTCTTTCAGTAGTTCTTCATAGAATCATAGAGTCATAGAATCTTTGGATTGAAGGGGACCTACTACTCCAACCCCCCTGCAGTGAGCAGGGACATCTTCAACTCGATCAAGTTGCTCAGAGCCCCGGCCAGCCTGACCTTGAATCTTTCCAGGGATGGGGCAGCTACCGTCTCTCTGGACAACCTCTTCCAGGGCTTCACCACCCTCATTGGGAAATATTTCTTCCTTAGGTCTAGTCTAAATCTACCCTCTTTCAGTTTAAAACCATTACCCCTTGTCCTATGGCAACAGGCCCTGCTAAAATGTCTGTCCCCATCTTTCCTATAAACCCCCTGTAAGTACTGGGAGATTGTAATAAGGTCTGGAGCCTTCTCCTCTCCAGGCTGGAGACAACCCCAACTCTCCCAGCCTTTCTTCATAGGAGAGGTGTTCCATCCCTCTCATAATTTTTGTGGCCCTCCTCTGGACCCGCTCCAACAGGTCTCTGTCTTTCTTGTGCTGAGGACTCCAGAGCTGGATGTCAGCTCTTCATCTTCTGAAATGGATTATTCCAACTGTAGGAGAGCAGACAGCATTGCAGTATGTTCCTGGGATAGCACTGGGATATTTGTACCTAGACTAAAGTTTACCAGCTTCCCATGGCTTATCCATGAATATATTCAAGGTATTTTCTGGGCTATGCATGCTAGAATCAAAGAAATCAATCCCACCAGTGGAGTTGCTGGTGGACAGGACTGCAAAAAAAGAAAGCATGCTGACATTCTTAACATGTCAGCATCATTCAAGACAAAGCAAAAGTACTAAAAGCTTGCACTAATGAACAGGAAGCATATGTTATGCCTAAAGCAAACAAAATTTTTGATGGATACAAGTTTCATGAGTGTGTGCAAGGAGTCTCTGAGGTTTTTGAATAGTTTTTAATATGCGCTGAAGTGGTTAAGGTAATAAAAACTTATGAGAAGAGAATGCTGAGAAGAGGAAATGAGAAGAGATTCCATAATCTTTAGGACTTTCACTCTTCAAGTGTCTTAAAAGAGAAGAAATGGGAATTGGCTGCAACCTGGTCCTTGTGTGTTAGCATAGGAGCAATTGAAAGCAATATTATTAGCATATAAATTGATATTGTCCAAATGCACTCTTTCGGTTGGATATAATGGCCAGGATTCTTTGTCAGAGAAGAAAAACTTATGTTCTAGTGTAGCAGAGGAAACAAATAAGCAATTTGCACCATAAAAAAACATGCTGTTATAGAAAGTTGACTGGCAAAATGATCAATTTGTAAGTAATCTTTATGCTGATTTGGGAAATTTTGGAATACAATTGCTTTGTTCATCAGTCCTGCATTGTTTTCAGTTCAGGCACTTATTTCTCTTGAACGGTTAGATTTTGATGCTCAGTCAGAAAAGAGAGTGTCAGATCTCAGGATCTTAATGCTGTCATTGAGAATTTTTTTGTTTTTTAATGGCAAAACATTAAGATCTATATCCATGGCATAAGGAACACCTGCAGGTCCTCATTTCACCCACGCATAGCCAGAGCAGCACCCCCGCCCAACAACAACGTGTACTGTTACTCATCCAAAAGGCAGAACCTTAAGAAAACAAAGTCCTGATTCAGCAGTTAAGAGCTCTGAGTGTATCTTTGAAGGACTGAATTAATCCTCATTAACCAGTTAAGGGAGCCTCTGTGAGACTTTTCAAAGGCTTAAACATTGGACATGAGTCTAAATATCTCGCTGAATACAACCTAAATGAGTAGCTAGACAGTGCTATTTTGTCACTTGACACAAAACTGACACAAAAACCATTTTGGTGTGAGATAGATGTTTCCACAGTTAAGCAAATTCCACAGCATGGCACTGTGCCTCTGCAGGAACTTTGCAGTGTGAAGAGAGTGCTGCTTCTGGGTGTTTATGATAAACAGTAATGTGAGCTCTATTAGGCATCCAGTTAGAGGTAAAAACATAAACTGTGTTTGAAGATTATCTGGATGATTAAATTATTAAGTAAGCGTTATGTAAGTTGGGGGGAGGGGGTTGTTATTAACGCTAATATTAAATTTTGACTGCAGAAGGCAGCCAGATGCCTTTATTCCCCTCCAGGAGATGATTATCTCTTGATAAATCAAATTCCCTTCAGTGGCCTTATTGCAATTTCAGAACAGGCGTATTATTAACAACACTGTGTAGTTCTACATTGGAAAAAATAGAGTTCATCAGGCTGAACAGAACCTACAGCAGAGCAGCATAAATCCTGTTGATCAGTTACCACTCAGGGTATTAACCAGGACTCTCCTGTTCCTTATTCGCCTCTGGAATGTGAATTTCTGAGGTTCACTTTCAGGGCATATCTGGTGGGTAAATCTTCCTGAAACTTTACTTAAGGCTAGGAAATTAGAATGGCTAACAACAGTCACCTTCTCCTCATCCTCACCCACACCTCGTTGCCTGCACTGGCTCTGGTTCAAATGCAGTGGCAAATTGGGCTCCTCAGGACAGCCAGGAGGTCCATAAAGCAAAATATGCAGCTGTGCAGGGTACATATTTCAGGGGAAAGAGACTGCCCACCTAGGCTGCACCTGAGGAGGCAGCAACAGGCTTTTCTAGCCCGACAAGCGTCACGCCATCAGAGCCCTCCGCTCTGTCGGACGCCTGACCTTGTCTGCTCTCCTTGTAGCTGGGGAGACCCTGGCAAATGGAGAACTGTTGCAGGGGAAAGAGATGGGAGGAGGTTTCTTGCAGGACAGAGGAGGGTTTAGAAGAGAGAGGTGTCTGCTGCCACCAGAGTTATCACGTAGCTTGACAGAGGCAGCACAGCTGCTACGGCACTGCCGTTGCTCGCTCCCCATCCTGGCTTCAGGGAGCTGCATTGGGAAGTCCCTTTTCTGCCTGGGCACGGGACTACCTATTTACATCAGGGACAGATGCCAGCAGGTACATCTCACATTTCTGGGCAAAACTCGGGAAGCGCTAGGTTGTGCTCCGCGGGTATTTAATCCTAATACAAAAGGCATAGTTTTTTTTTTTATTGTGTTTGGAAGAATATTACTGGCATCAGCATTTCTCTCTTCTCACCAGAGAAAACCAAACCCCAAACCATTTTCATGATATAAGTTAGTCTGCTTTTATGTATTGGCATGATGTATTTATACAGTGATGTGGACTACTATATTGCATGTTTAGTGAGTATCGGTATGCAGCTTTGCACATATACGAAATGTTACAAAATAAATGTGAAAAAAATTGTTACTATTTTAGTTTTAATTTATACTCAAAGACAGGAGGTAAGGTTTCTCTGCAATAGTTACATTTCAGCTGTTTGAAGCCAGCTGAGAGCCAACTGTGTGCCCACAGCCTCTCAAGGGTGTGATTATTTAATGATAAAACTAATTTGCTGCAGTATCTGCTGATTACTATTGCAAAAATTATTTTAACATTAACTGAAATGGTGAATTTTTGAGCTGAAAGAAGGCACGGTTGGCTACTGAATATTAAGCAGCCTTTTCAGCAGAACTGTGGTAGGTCCACAATGTCAAATGGCCCACAAGTCAAAAAGTTTGGCTGAAGTCTAGAGTCCAATTTATCTTATAGTGGTAAATTGTCTGCCTAGCTGAAAAGGAGACTCTTCTACCATGCCATTAACATCACACCTTTTAGCTGCAAATTCGTTAAAAACAACAATCATTCCAGGTCAAATGGGCTTTATAAGAACAGTATTTGACATCCTCTGAGGCCAAGACTCTGTATTGGGGAAGACTTTCTCTTCACTCACATTCAGAGTGAGCCAGACATAGTGCTTCGAATCACAGAATCATATAATCATTTAGATTCGAAAAAACCTTTAAGATCGTGCAGTCCAACTGTACATGAACATGAAGGCTGAGTGATATGGTGGACTCTGAATAGGATCTCTGGAAATAGAATGAAAGCTTGAGGCAGAGGAAGAAAACATTATGGTGAGCATTATGGAAAGCATTTGCATAAATCATTAACTTTATACTTTTCCTTATGTTCTTTCCTGAGTGGATGCTATCCTGCATTTGAAAGGCCTACCAAGCAACATCCTGTCTTCAGCATTTGGAAAGACAAAGAGAACAAATGATGCCTATTTTCTTGTCACCTGCCAAACTAGGTATTATACACTAAAAAGGAGGAAAAATGCATTTTTGATATTGTGGGATAAATTGTGTTTAAGGTAGATCAAAAAAAGATTTTTAGGGGGGACATTTTGGCAAAATAGGAAAAATCAAACCTTTCATTTTTAGTCACTTCTAAAACTCATAGATCTTGAGACACTTTATTTTTTTTAATTTCTCTTTCTATTATACAGAGGACAAATTTGAAAAGATAAATTCTAGTTTAAAACAACATTTTGTGTTTCAAGTAAAATATTTTTGACCTTATTGAAGTAAAATGTTTGATTTTGAAACATTCAAAATTTTGAATATGAAAAGTATTTTTAATTTATACATCTCTAAAAGTTTAACATTTGGATAAGTTTATTAATAATTAAGAAATAAGTACTCCTAATGTGTATTTTTGTTAGCAGAATCCACAGCAGACCATTGGTTCCGATTGATGAAGACAACATAAGCCTATAAAACCACCACTAGTCATAAGCGTGGGTTTGCTCTGGAGGTTTTCAATCACTCTTACTTTGAGAGACCTTGCCAGGTGATTAAATTTTTAAGAACAAAGTGGTACCAGCATTTGCTGTCTGATAGTTGACTAAAAACTGCAGAATTAAAATTTCTACGTTTTTAGTTGTACTGCATAGAAAAAAGCAGCCCTCTAAAAATTACAGCCAAGGGATAGAGTACTGGGTATAAAGACTGTGTCTGAGAGTTATTATTACCATCAGTTATCACGTAAATGATTCCTCTTGCTCACAAACACACACACACTTTTTCATCCCAATGTAAAACATAATTACAGCCCTTGACAGATTGCCATTGATTTTTTTTCATAGAATGAATTAAAATATTTAAAATAAGAAATGATAGAAAGGAACATTATGTACCATTAAACTAATCAAATATATTAAAGCTAACCCCTCCACCCCAAAACTACCCCCTGCTGCCATCCACTGCATCAAGACGGGTTATGAATGAGCAAATCCACTTGGCACTTTACAAAATGAGATCATGATAAGTGCATGAAAAAATAAAATCAAAGCCCTTTATAGCTGGCAGGATCCTGGCTTTGTAACAATGAGTTTAAATGAGGACAGCAAGATCATAAAAGTGCTTCCAAATCCTTCCAACAACAAATCATAGTTTTCTGTTTCCTGATTGTCTTTTGTAGCTGTTGTGCAAGTTTGTTAAAAATACTTTACCATTTTCCACAGGATGGTATAGAGGTCAATAGCGTGAGTCAACTGAAATAAGAGATGTATCATTTGACAGGAGGGTAGGTCTAAGGGAAGCTGTAGAAGAGGATGCACTGTAAGTTACTGCAGAGGCAGGAAACGTCTCCATGAGCAATGGTCAAAATCTGTGGCTGCTGACCCGTCGCTTGCTTGTAGTCCTCTATCGTTTGGGGAGAGGGCAGCAGAAGGATGCAAAATGGAGTAACATCCATCCTTTCCTAAGGGCACCTGCGCTTAGGACCTCTGTAAGACTCGCTTTCCCTGCACCCCTTTTCTTATGAGATCATTTCTGCAGTTATATATAACTCAGTCTGGGACAGCAGGGGAGGAGGAGATACTTTCTCAGTAGGAGAAGGATCCAGGGAGTGGGAGTATAACTCACTGTCTTCAGGAAGGCCATTTTTATGTACTGTAGCAATTTCATTACTGTGACAGTTAGTCAATGCGATAGAACTCTTTACTGGTGGTAACTCTGTGTAAATGAGGAGTAGCATGTTTTCATTTATAAATCAACATTGCAATATTTCCCTTCAGTTAAGGATGAATGAATTTGAACAACCTCAGGCTCTCCATATGCTTTTTTTTGGGGGGGGTGAGCTCTAACCCAGGTCTGAGCACTGTTTTGGTCAAATGGATATACTAAAACAACAAGTTTAAATAAATTAATAATTAACTTGTTTTTTGGATTGGTTGGAAAAGATCCCCCTACACATATCTGGGTACACCTCACATTCATATTACTCACATTATGCAATGCTCTGCAACATTTAATCACACAGACACTGGGGCCCTAGTCTTTGCCATCTTGCTTGTTAATACATTTTGTAGACAGTGGTTTTCTGTAGAAATTCCCCTTCTTAGCTCTGTTGTTTAATGCTTTAAACAGTTCCTGGGTTTCTGAAAGATTCCCCAAGATATCATCTCTGTTTCCTTTTGCTTTCCACCGCATGCCAATGGAAAGACATTTTTAGAATATTGATCTTTACATCATATAAAGTATTGCTTAGGCCAGTGGTTTCTTATGGTTGTACATGTTCTTTAGTCAGTCCTCTGTACTCCGTACAGTATAATACTCCATCAACTTTCAAACCATTGAAAAACGCACTTTAGATGTGATGATATTGTGATTTATCCCAGAGTTCTGAGGGAAGTGGCTGATGTAGTTGCCAAGCCACTCTCCATGATATCTGAAAAGTCACGGCAGCCAGGTGAAGTCCCTTGCCCCCATCTTTAAAAAGTTTAGCAAGGAGGCCCCTGGGAACTACCTACCTGCCAGCCTCACCTCTGTGCCTGGGAAGATCATGGAATAGATCCTCCTAGAAGTTATGCTAAAGAACATGGAGGACAGGGAGGTGCTTCGAGACAGCCAGCACGGCTTCACCAAGGGCAAGTCTTGCCTGACCAACCTAGTGGCCTTCTAGGATGGAGTGACTACATCAGTGGACAAGGGAAGAGCTACCAGTGTTATCTAACTGGATTTCTGTAAAGCCTTTGACACGGTTCCCCACAACATCCTTCTCTCTCAGTTGGAGAGATACGGACTTGATGGGTGGACTTTTCGGTGGATGAGGAATTGTTTGGATGGTAGCAGCCAGAGGGTAGTGGTCAAGGGCTCAATGTCCAGATGGAGAACAGTGAAGAGTGGTGTCCCTAAGGGTTCTATATTGGGACAAATACTGTTTAATATCTTCATCAGTGACATAGATAACAGGATCGAGTATACCCTCAGGAAGTGGTACAGTTGACACACCTGAAGGATGTGATGCCATCCAGAGGGACCTGGACAAGTCTGAGATTTGGGCCCATGTGAACTTCATGAGGTTCAACAAGGCCAAGTGCAGGGTCCTGCACCTGGCTTGGGGCACCCCCCAATATCAGTACAGGCTGGGGGATGAAGGGATGGAGAGCAGCCCTGCCGAGAAGGACTTGCAGGTACTGGTGAATGAAAAGCTGGACATGAGCCGACAATGTGCGCTTGTAGCCCAGAAGGTCAATGGTCTCCTGCGCTGCCTCCAAAGAAGCATGGACAGCAGATTGAGGGAGATGATTCTGCCCTTCTACTGTGCTCTGGTGAAACCCCACCTGGAGTCGTGCATCCGGCTCTGTAGCCCTCAGTACAAGAAAGACATGGACCTGTTGGAGTGAGTCCAGAGGAGGGCCACAAAAATGGTCAGAGGGATGGAACACCTCTCCTATGAAGAAAGACTGAGAGAGTTGGGATTGTCTCCAGCCTGGAGAAAAGAAGGCTCCGGGGACACCTTATTGCAGCCTCCCAGTGCTTAAAGGGAGCTTATCTGAAAGATGGGGACAGACTTTTTATCAGGGCCTGGTGCCATAGCAAAAGGAGTAATGGTTTTAAACTAAGAGGGCAGATTTAGACTAGACCTAAGGAAGAAATATTTCCCAATAAGGGTGATGAAGCCCTGGAAGAGGTTGTCCAGAGAGACGGTAGATGCCCCATCCCTGGAAACATTCCTGGTCAAGTTGGATGGGGCTCTGAGCAACCTGATCTAGTTGAAGATGTCCTTGCTCATTGCAGGGGAGTTGGACTAGATGGCCTTTAAAGGTCCCTTCCAACCCAAAGATTTTATGGATCTATGACTAATTTTGTGTAAAGAAAAGACATGATCTAATGTAACAACCTGAAAGGATCTTTTGAAGAATATTTTCAGATATCTGCATACATTGAAGCTTTAAGAAAAGTGTACTTTAACGATTTTATGTGCATACAAGTTTTCAAGACTAGCTTCTAAAAACATAACTACCCGACACATTATATCCTCTCAACTTGTAGTCTGTGTAATTCAGGTATGATTCTGTTTCAGGTAGCAACAAAAAAAAGATGAACAGTTAATAGAGATAAAGAGAATAGAGAAGACACTGTCCTCAGTGGTGCAGTTTTGACTGTGGCAAGAAGAGAAGAGCTGACCTTCTTTTTACTATGTTAAAATCTACCCTTGTGTTGAGAATTTGCCAAGAGAATTTTAATCATAGTAAGGATTGATTCTTTCTCACTAACAGTTTGAGAGATTGGCATCTTTTTTGCCACTGTTTGTCATCTAAGATGATGAGGCTGGTGTTCAGTTGTCTTAACACAGACACCTACTATTAGTTTAGATCTTCAAGGGGTGTTCCGGCTTGCCTCTACCAGAAGGATGCAAGTTCCCCTTGGTCCTGGGTTGTACCTACCCCCCATGGATGTCTCAGACACCTGGGAGCATCCAGAATGGCTCTGGATTTGTGTGCTGAGGCAGCTGAAACCCATTTTAGGTGTTTTCAAAATTCTAATTTGAAATTACTTTTATGCATTTACAAAAACTATTGATTTTTCCTGATTTGTTCAATATCGGCATTCAGTTTATTGCTTCATATTGGAAACTGTTACTTGTGCCTTGTAACTGATCTCTTAAGTAATATTATTTTTTTCCTGTTTAATAACTTGAGATTAAACATTATTAAATTCACTGTAAACCAGAAGTGACATGCAATTTTGGGGTGTGTTGGTTATAGTAAGAATTATCCAGCCAGGACTCAAAAACTACACGAAGTGTCATTAGTAGTTTGTTATCTAATTCCTGGTTTGTCAGCTGTGTAAATGGTTCTGTTGATTAGTTCCTAATAACCTAACTTATAAATACATAGTTTTTAAAGAGCATAGACAATAAATAAACTAATAATTAAAATAAAATAATAAACTAATATCATGTTGTTTGGGAAACATGACACCACAGCATGACTCATACAAATACCCAGCACTGTGCTGACTATAAAATTCATAACCAACATAAAATTAAAAGCTGGCAGTTGACACTGATTTTAGCTAGCTTAGGCTAAATACGGTCTTTTTGCAAGTTTTTACATTAGTGAAATTAGAGCACCCCATCTTTATGGGAAATGAACTTGGGAAGAATTGTGAACACAGAAAAATGAAAATTCTCTTTTGAGAACTTTGTGCTCAGACAGTATGGAGGTGGGTAGCAGCATAAAATCTTAAGACAAATTTGAACAAATGTTCATATATTCCCCCAGCACACATTTACAATATTTGCAGTTAGTCATCCGTTCCCTACCAAATGCTGTGCTTTGGAAACCAAGCAACAAAGACTATGGTGGAGAGGCTAATTAATCATATATGAGTCTCATATTAAAGGATCTTTATCAACCCTATAAGACCACAGTAACAGCTCCACCCTATGTACACAATAAGAATATGGAATGTCTACTGATTCTTTTAACTGGTAGTACTGTTTTATACTGTAGGGAAGACACAGCCTGACCTTCTCAGAAGCCATTTCCAGATTCGGTGACCAAAATTGTAAGCCCCTGAAAGGCTGTAATTTTGGTAGACCATACCATTTTCATTTCTTTCTTGTAAACTCTACACCATGCACATACCCCATATTTTATTAAATTACTACAGAAACAAGAAAATAGTTATTGATGGGGATAAGGGAGTAACTCTGGTATTTCCATTTAATGGTCTTGGACAGTAGTTTGCCGGGCTATCACATGCAGATCAAGCCGCACAGAAACATAGTCTTGGTACTTACTATATTACTAATATCTGAATTATGAAATGATTCATTTTTGGAAGAGGCTATAAATGCACAGGTCTACACCTACTAAAAATTCTGTACTGTATTGCACAGCTTCAGTGTCCTTGAAGAGCTGGGGTGCATGAATATCTGAAGTATATGCACATTTGAAATCTTTATTAAGGTAGTTATGTTATGAGAGGAGAGCAAAATAGGCATGCAGATTGCCTCTCAAGCTGTGAGAGGAATTTATACGACAATGAACAGGCTGCAGAAGGGAGTCAGCTTGGAGTCTCTGCTCTTTTGAGAAGGTTTCAGTTGCTTCAAGAAATAACACAGTTCAGGCATGTTTAGTGAGTAAAAGTTACACTACCTGAACGAGAAGATTTTAATGTTGGCCCATATTTTAATTGTTAGGAAGGAACAGTTTGCACTGTGTTAGGTAGTGCTGTGATCTTTCCAAGATACATTTATTCCCGTTTCTCCTCTTTTGGGATTAAAAATGAGACCTTAATAATAAGGCTTGAGGAATAGGTCTACAAAGGATGAAAACTGGAGAATGAGTTAGAAGTGTGAGCAAGAGAGGTGTTTGGGGAGTTAGTTCCATATTTTAGATACCTGTTGCTTGCTTATTTCTATGATGGTTGGTTCTATACCTGTTTAAACATTTCTGATTTAAAATTTTCCAAACTTAATTTGAGAAGGAAAGTCTATGGCACAGTGTCAGTGGGAGGATATTTCTGGGAAGGTTAAGTTAATTAACATGGAAAAATGCTTCCTCTCATAATGCAAATCAGAGAGAACATAGCAGAAAAAAATTGCTCCTGTTATATACTAATTATAAATAAGCTTTAGTGGAAAATTTATATTCTCATTTGAAAATTATCTCTGTTTTTTGCCTTGCAGTGCTGAATGGTAATTAGAATAAAAGGTGTTCCTGTAGTGGGGCCAAATGTTCTCCCAAGGTTGGGCCGCACAAGCCCCATGGTTTCCATAGTATGCAACCCCTAAGCATCAACTCATATTTTCCAATTAGGAGAGACTAATGTTCCTCTATGTGTGGCAAAAATATAATCAGTCATTTATCCCTGCTGGAAGCATAGGGACAGAAGCCACAGCTAAAACTATATTTTTTTTAAAACATTGTAGGTCTTTGCTTTGACTAAATATATATCATGCTATTTTTTATTTTAAGAAAGCAATCATGAACTTTTTAGGATGAGGTATAGTATAGCATAAGATTTAGCCTATGCAGAACAGTTGGCTGCTGAGTAACAGACTAGAAATGTGAGGAATTAACTGAAAAAATAATGCTCACTTAACTGTAAATAGCTTATCTTATCTTGCACAAGTTGCAGTGTATGAGAAGAAGGTTAAACCAAAGGCTGGACCAGAGCTGGGTTTCAGTACTGTGTGAACGAGTCCCAGCTAAGGTCTGTCATACAGTATTCAAGTATCTGAGTAAGGAAGCAGTATTAACTCTCCCAAAGGACATTATCTGAGCTTATGGAAACAGAACAAATACCTTTATGGCATCTTACATTCTGTAAGATTTTTTAAACAATAGAGTAATACATAATTAACCCCTGACTTACTTCTGTCTTTCCTTCCCTAGATGACTTTGATGATGATCCCTAGATGGTCTTTGGTTCTGAGTTCCATGATGGAAGCTGCAGCATGTGACAGACTAGGCATGAAGGAGTCATCCCTCTGGAGGGTATGCTGTTATACAGTCGTTATAATCATAAACCACATTCCTGACCATCAGGTCTTAAAGATGAAATAACTAATTGTGTCATTTTAATGCTTTTTACAAGGCTCACTAGGTCATAGGAAGTAAATGCAAGCACAGAAAGAAGAAAACAGATTGAGGACTTCTCGAGGTTACAAAGGAATTAGAGCTGGAGAGTTTCTTAGAAATGACAGACTCATAACCATTAAACAAACGAAATACCCATCATGTAATATGTCTGCATTACGTACTGCTTTGCCACCAATGTTACTCCTCACAGAAGGTGTCATGTCTTGTTTATTATCTCTTTTAATGGAAAGTGCCAGAGAGGCTTGCTAAGCTTCTTTTTTCCAGGATGTTAAACCTAGTTTTTCCTTCGTTGCAGTCTGTTGCATTTCTTTTATACATTCCTGAGGATGTTTCTTTTCCCTCCCCGTGGTTTGCTCCTACTGGAGAATGCTAGTGCTTGGCCTCCTAGGCCTCTTCCTTAGTTTATCACCACAAAATTCTAAATAACTTAATTAAATCTAAGTGAGAGCAGTCCAATTTCAGACATGCGGTATAGGGGTAGTGCCCTTTCCCTGGGTGCCAATTCAAATGTTCCCGAGCACTCTGCTGTGCATCTGTTTCCTCATCCATAAAATACAGATAAAGGTAGTGGCCTTTGGCTTTATTTTTTAAACTGAAAGACTCTAATATGTATTGGGGAAGAATGACATGTATATATACCCTTAAGGTTTGTTATTACATCCATCACTTGCATGTGGTGCTTAGTAAAAAACCCCCACATATAAGAGTCTGTGCTTAGCTCTTATCTGTGACCTCCTGTCCTCACCTCCTTTTTCTAGGTCCTGCATGCATCTGACCCACCATCTATGCTCCTTATGGACTGAGCTGCTGCACTTTCCCCATGATGAATTTCTACCGGTAGAAATATGAAAATATGCTTAGCTGCATCGAAATCCTTGCTGCTTTGCTTCTAGTGTTTGCAGTTTTTCCTGGATTAGAATCCTCAGGAGAACTAATTAATGCGGCCAATAATAATTTATTTATATGTGTAAGTGATCAGAAAAATGTTAAATAAATGTTTGATGTTATGCACTAGAATGGAGTTACTCAAAGTTCGTCAAGTTAAACATATGCAGGATGTTGGCATGACTGAGGCCATTGATTTAGACTAACACATATTCATTCAGGAGGTAGAAAAACTCTCTTGAGCTGGATACGGTGTTGCCCCTGGGCGTTTGGGTTTTTTGTTCTATTCAGATGGTGGTTCTCGACCCTCTGAACACTAAGGGCTGGAGCTTCCTCAAGTGAGTAGGAAGTTCCTTCTTGCCTTACTTTCACGTGAAAAGTGACGTGTCATGTGTAAACATGACAAGATTAATAACTCAGGCATTAGTATTGGTAATAAAAGAGCTAAGGAATAACTAGAGTGAAGAAAACGAGTAGTAAGTGGTAATAAGAGAGGATCCATAACAGGTTGGCTAAAATAAGTCGTGGCTAAGAAACATGCTTTTCTAGCCTGGGTGATCTTTAAATGTCTCCGTGTCAACACTTAAGTCAATTGTCCTAGAAGAGGGAGCAGACTGCGGTGTCAGTGGAAGTCTGCTGTTCATGCACTCACCCAGGACAGCACGTTGGCTACTGACCCCCTGTTTCACTTGTGGTTTATAAATGAACCCTCAAAGGTCTGGTGTCTGGAAATCCAGTTGAAAATTCAAAAACCAAAACCAGATGGTATTTGGCCAGTACTGCTGTTTGGAGCATTTCAGCCAGCCAGTTTCTTTTTCTGACCGTCCTCTTCTGATTCAATAAGCTATAATCCTCTTTTTAATGTTTGGACAAATTATTCACCGAAGCCATGGCAGGAGGCTGTGATTAAATGTGCAATTCTACACAGCTCCAAGAATCCCTAAAATACCTGGCTGAAACTAGAGTCTGATACACACCAGAGTCTGTGGGAAACAAAAATGTATTTCCTAGTCTCGGTGACATGAACTAAATTAATGCTCTGAAGCCAAACACCTTTGCTGGGTATAGTCTGATACCTGCTGATGCCAGTAATTGCAGTTACTCTGCTAAAATAAGCAAAACCGATCATTGTCACTGACAATCTGCTCTGAGACAGCAGCTTTTGCAGACAAAGGGCTTGATACCATGGTAGCATGTGCTAATGCCACAAGATGATATGCACAATTTCTCTGGAGGCTTCAGGCAGGTACCAGACACCTGGCACAGCTTCTCTGTGCAACATCTGAAGAAAGCCATTTCCTTGTTTTCCTTCTATGTGGACGACTACTTTATGGGTTTGGGTCACACTCCCATTATTTGGCTGCATGGCAGTTTGGATACCAGAGTTATGCTCTAAAATATAGTTCTTTGCCAGGCCTTTCTCTTCAATTGTACACAATCTGCTTTAGTACAGAAAAACAGAAGGTTGGTCTGGTTTGAGTTGGCAATGTTAGTAAAACACTGGAAGAGTGTTTTACCTTGTTAAAAAGATCTTTGGAGACATGCTATTCTTACTTTCAGTTTAACAGCCCAGGCTTTGGATGGTGTGTGTACTGAAAAATAAATATTTTTGGAATACCACAGAAATTGATGAGATTTTTGGAGACAAAGAATGTGTTCTAGCTCTGTAATGATTTCAGTTTGCTCAGGGAACAAAGGCTAATAAAGGCAATACTTATACTTATCCAGCAGCGTGTCTCCTGCCGCAGTATGCCAGGAGGAAGCGCCACGCGCAGTGCACCAGATGTGCACAGCTGTGCGTACACAGCCGTGAATAAATCTTCAGGACAGGCTGCAGCACTGTATTTTTCTTCATCCCTTACAATGTGCTTGAGAAGAGTGCCTTCAAGGCACTATGCACAGCAGAACTGGAAAAGGGATGAACACATAAGCTCTCCTCAGCCTGATATGCCTGTGTGGCTCTGTTCACCCTCCCTGAGCTCCTTGATTGTCCCCACGCTTGGTGCCGGAGGCGATGCTGCTGCCTCATCTGCAGGGCACTCTGCCAGCTGCTTCCTCCTGAGGACATCCCTTTCTCATGTTATTAATCAGATTTTTAAATAATGTAATTTACTGCTACATAGATGTTTAACAGCAAATAAACTACTGTTAAATAATACTTGAAGTTTTTAAAGGTGTTTGTGTGGGGAGGGAGAAGAGCCTTTATAAATACTGCCAGTATGAGGGTTCACTTGCCATTGAGGTACCACAGCTGTATCACAGCTGGAAAGAGCTGCCACCATGCTCTGTCAGTAAGACCAGAATAAACACCTATTGCTTTATCCCCTGATCTATTGTCATTACATGATTATCTGTAATATTTTTTTTAATCACAGAGATTATAGTCTGTCTAGACCTTTCTTTGTGTTAGTTTTATGTAAAACAGAGTGCACAGTGGGGAATTTATTCTGGAAAAACATTCAAAAATATTGATAGAATGCAAGTAGCAAGTAGCACCTTTTTTACTGACTTTGTTTTTCATTATTCAAGACAGGAATGTTGCATTGTGTTAGTGTGATTTAAAAGAAGAAAGAGGAGGTTTTTTGCATGCCTGCTTTTTTAAACATTTAATATGGAATTAGAGTAGATGTTTGTATGGAAATAACTATCTTAAAATATGTACTGCTATTCACTATGTATTTGTCATCTCTGACGTCAAAAGCTATGAATATATAAAGCAGTCAAGATGTATCCTACTTATTGCACACTTTCACATGTGCAAATCTGTACAGTTCAAGCAGCTAACACCTGGTAAAAGTAAATCCCTAGCATAAGAGTGTGTGTGCTCACCTGCCTGCATAACTTCTGTAAAACTTCATGCTGAATCTCATGATTCCACAGAGACATTTTTCAATGTGATAATAAAATAGAAGATGAAATGCTTGAGAAGAATTTGCTCTTGCTGACAAAGACCAGAGCTGCATGCATTAAAATGGTTGAAAATATAGTCTTAAGTTTCCTAGTTAAGCACTAAAGTTGAATAAAGTTCAGAAAAATTTACCTAGCAGTGGTAATGCTGGATATTTACAAATATATTGGTGACATTTTTAACACCGTTGTGAAATGTTACCACTTTGTGTAGAAAGAAGAAGGTATTTTGAGCCCTGTTTTTATTCACTCTCTCTGCCTTGTTTGTGATTCAGAGAATAGGAGACAGACAACCTGTGGTGCATCTGCAGCCCACATTGTTTCTTCACATAGTCCATATCCAGCCACAATTTTTCTGCAGTTTTATTGGATAACATTCAGTTATGCATTAATTTTGACAGATGCTTAAAATGTTTATTTAGGCACTAAATAAACACAAATGTTCTAGTATAAAATCCATGCTTAAACCAGTGTAACTATTAATCAGCTTGAATAGTCTTACCCAGATAAGGCCTTACAGTTAAGGCTATAAAGTTGCTTATGAGTCAAATCACATCAAAGCAATGGTACAATAAAGTGGCCTCAGCCTTCAAAAGTACATATATATATCGTTAAGATAATGTACAGGAAAGGATTATCTTCCCTCTTCAGGAAAAGTTTGTAGACAGGGCTAGAGGCAGGGTTGGGGGCAAGGACTGTACTAGGAGATGCTTAGACTACCTTGTCTGAGTGCTCTTCAATCACTTTTTGTTTGTCCGTGGTAAAAGTCTGCACCTTTTGGTTAACAGCTTTATCTCAGTGTCCAGGCAGAAGCATGGATATACTTTGTGCGGTGGTTTGCTTGTAATCTTCTTCCGCTCACACTGTTGTACAAGCACATTATGCCATGCTGACATCAAGCACTTTTGATGGAATGTAATTTGAAAAGATGGTAGACATAATTCTGGACAGAAAAATGAGATTTTTATGCATAGAATGCATATGAAATGCATAAAAATGAATTTCTATCACTAACGATGTCTGACAATATGGTTTAGGAAACTCCTGTGTGCACAGCCACAGGAAAAGTGTGTTTGCAGTGAATTTTGTGTTAATTTTCATAGGAAACATGATGAAATGGAAATGGAAAGCTGCATTTGCCAGCCAGCTTCTAGAAGCATTGCATTTTGTTGCCCTTTAGGAAATGTGCAGGAAGGAGGTATTTTCAAGGAGCTTAGAGCGTAGCACTTGGCACTCATAGTAATGATGAAGTGGTTAAAGGCAGGTGAGCATTTAATGGAGTGATTGTTTCAATCAGTTCTTCTTCTGTATTTGAAGAATTCAGTGGCATCAAGGACATCCTGGCTGCCTCAAGCCCAGAGAAGCTATTTCCTGGGTCCTCTGTGCTAGGAGGCTTAAACTAGTAAAGAGTGATAGCGTTCACCCTCCTGAGCTCCTTAAGGTTTCATGGTTGTAGAGGCAATGTGACTTACAGCTCTCCTACAGCCTTTAAACATTTTTATGCATATAAAATTTGAAGTGCTGAAGTGCTAAATTGGCTGAGCTCTAAGCCAGTTTACCTCTCAAGCATAATAGTTTAAGCAGTTGAACACAGTCAGAGGTTCCTGTTGAGGACAAAGTGCCTGCAAAGCATCTGTGGCTGGCAGATTTCCTATGCTTTGGTCTAACTTTTGCTGGCCATGTCCTGTAGCCTGACGTAACTGTGAAGACAATGTGGCTTCACCAGCACTTGAAAAAGCTGTGTTTTAAACAGCTGGAGCTATGGAATAAATTCTTCCTCTCAGTCACCTCAGTATTTATTCGCTCAGGAATTTACAAATGGCAGTTTGGTAACCAGCAATGCAGAAGGAGGAGGATGGTTTTTCTGAGTAGCAGACTGAATATTGAGCCAGCAATCTGAAAGCCAATGATACTATCTCTAAGCTTATCACCATCAACTTCATAATGAACAAGAATAAATATTGCGCAGATGAAGCCCAGCTAACAATTCTTTCCTTCCATGTACACTTCCAGATCACTCTGTGATGTCACTGGCAACGTAACATCGAGAGAAGTATAAGTGAGGGGTTTTTCTCTTTGTTATTATTTTTTGGTTTTGATTGTTTTTTAGTTAGGTAATGAGCAGAGCAGTTTCTCAGTGCACACAGGGTGAAGATCTGTTGAGTAACAAAGCAATAGGTTTGTACAGATACTTTTCCAACAATGCTTATAAAATCACTCAAATGTCACCATATGAAAAGGCATTAAGAGTCCAGGAAGAACTAAGAAACCAGGAATAGTGACAAACAGTTGTTTGCCAGCAAGCAGTGCTGTATAGGAGCTGCTTCTTCAGGTGTTTTCTGCTGAATGATGAAACAAGATGAAACCTGTACAACTTCAGACATAAAATGCTGCATTATATGTTTGCCTTTATTCTTTGCCATTATCTCTCTCAATTTTCACATTCAGAATCACATATGAACTAATTTTGAGGTCTGACATCTATACTATGAAATTCCCTTTAGGCCCAGAGACATATAGGTTTGGATGTCTGGAACACTAAGAGAGAATAGGTTGTTGATCTCTCGTCACTGTTTGTGACTGGCCACCAACTGGATTTAACTCCATTCACCACAACTTCTGGTCTCGGCCATCCAGCTGGTGTTTTACCCAGTGAAGAGTGCACCTGTCTAAACCACAAGCCGCCAGTTTCACTAGGAGAATGCTGTGGGAGATGCTGTCAAAAGCTTTACTAAAGTCCAGGTAGACAACATCCACAGCCTTTCCCTCATCTACTAGGCAGGTCACCTGGTCATAGAAGGAGATCAGGTTGGTTAACTAGTACCTGCTTTTCATGAACCTGTGCTGGCTGGGCCTGATCCCATGGTTGTCCCACACATGCCCTTCTGAGCGCCCTCAAGATGAACCGC
>NW_010531216.1:0-8125 GCF_000687285.1 Phaethon lepturus | reverse complement strand
TGGCAGAAAAGGACCTGGGGGTGCTGGTTGACAGCCGGCTGAACATGAGCCGGCAGTGTGCCCAGGTGGCCAAGAAGGCCAACAGCGTCCTGGCCTGTATCAGAAATAGTGTGGCCAGCAGGAGTAGGGAAGTGATTGTGCCCCTGTACTCGGCACTGGTGAGGCCGCACCTTGAAGGTGAAGGGCAATGAAGCTGTTGAGGGGTCTGGAGCACAAGTCTTATGGGGAGCGGCTGAGGGAACTGGGGTTTTTCAGTCTGGAGAAGAGGACGCTAAGAGGAGACCTCATCGCTCTCTACAACTACCTGAGAGGGGATTATGGTGAGGTGGGTGTTGATCTCTTCTCCCAAGTAACTAGCGATAGGATGAGAGGAAACAGCCTCAAGTTGCACCAGGGGAGGTTTAGTTTGGATATTAGGAAAAATTTCTTTACTGAGACAGTGGTCAAGCATTGGACCAGGCTGCTCAAGGGTGTGGTGGAGTCACTCTCACTGGAGGTGTTCAAAAAACGTGTGGATGTGGTGCTTCGGGACATGGTTTAGTGGGCATGGTGGTGGTGGGTTGATGGTTGGACTTGATGATCTTAAAGGTCTTTTCCAACCTTAATGATTCTGTGATTCTATGATTCTATAAGATGTGGGCAACCTTCACTGATGCGTTAAATTATTAGTGGAGGATTTCAACTTAAGAGAAGAATTATTGCTAATAGTGTTTCTGAAGTGTTGATTTACTCATGCCTAGTTATAACATATTCTGGGAATAGTTACATTCCTATCTCCTGAAAAAACCAAAAAAGGATGGTGCCAGCATGCAACCAATGAATCATAAAGTAAGCATAATTATTTTGCATCGAATAATTCAGCTTATCAGTGCAATATGAATATATTGAAATTTTGAAGAGATTCAGAATCCAGGTCTAGCTCTGTGTTTTGCAACAGTTGATTGATATTTCTGCAAACTAACTCCAGAGACTATCTCCACTGTACTTCAGGAATTTAATATATACATGGGAATTCTGCACTTCTAAAAGTGTTGTATTTAAACATTTCCATTCTCTGCTGTTCACCTCCTTAAGGCAGGTAAATTTTAAAGAACAAGTGGAAAGTCTGCAATGGTGCTATTGAGTTCAGTTTCCAGGTGTGTCACTACCTGATTATGAGGTCCTGTGCAAGTCACACTATGGTCCATCTTACTCATTCTCCAACACTTTGGCTATAGAGTTTTAGACAAATGGTAGTTAGTATTCATAGCAATACTTTCCACCACCTCATCTCAAACACAGGTGCTATTCTCAGCTTGTTAAAATACCAGTAAAAAGAATGAGGGAAAGATTAATAAAGTTCAACTTCTAGACTCAATCCAAGATGTAATTAACATATTTTTCTGAGGAAAATAGTGCAAACTAAGCAAATTACATTCCAACTAAGAAATACATTTGACCTTTTAATTGTGTTAATTTTTTCCAGCTAACACTGAAAGAAGATGTCTGATGTCTGCATCATGAGTTTCTGGTTAAGAAATGAAGAATCCTTGTCAATTTATTAGCAAACTAATATTTGCTATTGGAAAAAGGGAGAGACAAGTGCCAGCACCTCAGAAAAAAAGATTCATGACAATTGTAACTCTGTAAGGCTTTATTTTTACTGTATAATTGCTTTTGCCCTACTGAATTTTAAGAATAGCTTAAATTTTTAATATAATAGTTACAGAAAATGATCTCTCTTTTATTTTAATTGCTTATTTAGTTAGGTGAAATGTTCAAGCTTATAGTATTTGACTTCTGTCAAACATGGGCAGTTCTCAAATGTCAAGGAAAATAATACCTCCTGAACCAGTAATCTGAATTTATTACTCTGGAGAGTGACTGAAAAATAGAACAGAAACTTTAAGCATGTAAAAATTTTAGACTGTATTCTGTATCACAACATTTTTGAAGCTATAAATAAATGCTAAATCAATTTGTTCTTTTCATTGGAATGTGATATTTTTAAATAGAAAATTGTAAATATATACAAAGGGAAGGTTGTAACTCCGAAGGGTATGACCAAAAGAAAAACAAATCAAAGGTTGTTTTAACAAAGAACAGGATAAACTATTGCTAATTAAAACATCAGATACCAGTTTGGCAGAGATGCAAACTTTACTTCAAAAGGAAACATCTCTGTAAAAAGCTTTTGTGATTGAGAATAAATTTTTGTAAAACACAAATGCATTTTAAATGAAGTATACCAAAGAGAAGAATAGTGTGGAGTTGAAAACGTATGGTATCAGACATTTAAATCCACTCATAAAAGTAACTTTTCTACCTTTCCTTCCTAAATTTCTTGGTAATAGCAATATAAAACCAAATTAATTACAATAAGGTTACTCTTCATCTTCTAACCTTGATTCAAACGTTAATGAGAACAGTGATGATTTGAAGGCAATTTTGAAAGAGAAAGGATGCTTAATATTAAAGGTGATTGACTTTGGTGCCCTCTCAGACCTCTGTGTTTCTCTTGTCTCAGTCCTATGGTTGCATTGGTTCCTTGTTCCCATGTCCAGCAAACAGTGAGGCTGAACATGTGTTCCCAGTACGCACACACAGACACACAGACACACAGAGACACAGACACATATACCCACACAGAGGACCTCACAGATCAACAAAGATAGCACAGTGCCTTTATCAGCCCCCAGACTGCATCCAGACCAACATGGATGGCCATGTACTCTTCCTCCCCTTCATCTAACTGTGCTTGAAGCTTGCTGGTGCTACATGTACACACCCTCACTCTCTGGATTTTCAGGCACACACACATTCATGGACTTAAGTCCACCTGATATGCCTGCCCAGATCCCAGGCCTCTCACCGCATCACCAGCTCAGACCTTGGGTCTTTATAAAGGTTGGTCTCCTCCTGCTGTGTCTAGTCCAACTTGAAAGTTTGTTAGTAAATGTGTATGCAAATGCAGACACACAGAGAAAATAGTGGGCAAGGTCACACAGAAAATAGGAAGAGGATTTAATAGGAAGATAGGTGGCAGTGACCAGGTACAGGTCTTGGCCAGACGAGAGTACTGGTCAGCATCTTCTTTATGTGTGACTGGCCATGTGTGCTCCCCTTTCAGTTCATCCTCACACACTTGTTCATACCTGAAATACTTTGATCCCTCTGTTTTCCTGACTTTGTCCCTTCCCATAAACATCCCATGTTTCACAGATTCCCATATCTTCTTAAAACATCCCATAAGAAATTTTACAGAGGCCCAAGTACCCCATGAGTTTGCTTTCATGGTAATCTTGCTTCCCTTCTCCTTATCAGCTACAAATTTATGCTGAATGTCCCCACAGCTGCCCTTGGTGATGTTAACCAGGGCCATCAGCTCATGAGTGGAGAGGTGCCATCCTTGAGACTGTCTCTGTTGTCTACTGACCATTGGAGTTTTCATGTCTGTGTTTAATTTTCTCATTTTCTGTCTTTGCCTCATATTGAACAGCAGCTCACCAGATAGATATCTTTACAAATCAGAGCGCCTTATATTCCACATCTCCTTACACACAGATGCCAACAGAGCTTCAAAGTAAAGGAAGCACCCGACCTCTGTTATTTCTATAATGTGACAGAGCCGGGACTTCAATATCACTGATGAGATGGAGTTTCCAAAAGTGCTGCCAAAGTCATCTTCCACCCTGCCCCTTAATGCATTTAATGAGATACTGAAATTCTGCTGTAATCTAAGCAACTAACAGCTCATCCGCTTCAATGCCAAACTGTTTTGACAGTGAATTCCTAGAAACGAGACAAAATCTAACCTTCACCAGCAGAAAGAAATTGAATGTGAATTAAAATTTGCTATATCTCTGTGACAGTTTCAGGAGTGCTCTTTAGATGATTTACCTGTAAACGAGGTGTAAAATTGTCTTCATTTAGATAAAGCTTAGTTATGATTATTTGTACTTGCTAGATGGGATTCACCAATATCTCCTGTCCGTGTATAGAAGATGTTAGTAATATATAATGGAGTGGATCAGGGCTTGCTGCTATCTTGACGGGACAAAGTTAATTTCTTTTCCTAGTTTATTTAGATTACAGTCTCAAACAAGGTTGGCCACCCTCAGAAACATGGTTAGAAAATCTCTGCGGACGGGCATAAGGAAGAATCTACAGCAAAAATAATATGTTTTTTTCCTTCCAGTAAAATACTCATAATTAGGAACTGTTGTTACTTAACATGCCTTTAATTATGGTGTTTCCCAGGATTTTCCACATTGCCAAAATGACACTGAAAGAGTTACAGTTTGTTTCTCAACAAATGAAAAATCCCAACCCTTTTATTTCCTAGGGAGATAAAAATTTATTATCAGGGTATTTTCCAGACAATCCTATTTTCCATCCTCATTTAGAGAAGATAAAAAGTGTTATGACCTTAAAATGAATTTAAATAATGAAAAAAGTAGGTGAGGTTTAAATAAAATTTGTTCTAGTAAAGACAACAATGAGGAATTGTTTTTATCAAGTTCAGAAACCACTTGACCACTTGCATATTCTGATTTCCAGACAGACCTTAAGGACTGGTGTGCAAGGAAGAAATAAAAACGGGTTGGAGTGAGATAAATGTTGAATACACAAAATTAATGTGGACTTTGGGCTAGAGAGGTTGAAATAAAATTTACACAGAGGTTGCACATGTCTGGAGGTAACAGTTAATACAAAGAGTCTATCAAAGTACAAAGACTGAGTTAAGAGTATCAGAAGACAGAGTATATGGAGCTGCTAAAGAACATAATTTTGTTGTGAACAATGGCATTAAGAAAACACAGTGCCTGTGGATATATGTCCTTTATCCTCCCTTTACATGCTGTTGTCCCCTTGTCCCTGTTCCCCTGCCCTTGAATGGGAATGCCTCTACCTTCCTGCAATTCACCCAGGTCTCCTACCGGGTCCCTTACCTTCTCTGCAGCCTCCTCTCTTCTCTCGTTACCAGCTGAGCAAGAAGACCCTCAGGAGGTGGGTGCTTCCAGGTTGCCCTTGTGCTGCTCAGCTGGTCAGTGCATATATGCTGAGTTGCCACCAGGACAAAGAAAATAAATAATTATTGAGTTTGGGTGGCAAAGTTTATGTTAGATGAGACACTAGTTTATGTTATTCTCCTCTATTCAACTGCCTGTCCTCATGACAATGTTTCCTTTGAGACTGTACTCCTCTGGCAGATTTGTTGAAATTGGCTAATGACTTCAACAGCTATAGGGAAGGATACTGAGAGGTTTACAGAGAAAAGGGAAAGCAGATGTTACTTTCATTTCCTTGAGAAGCTTAGCTAAAAGCATGAAACTATTTTAAAGAAAATTCAATATTCAGCATTGACTGATATTTTGTATCTTGAGTGTGGTGGTATTGCAAAGCCTTGAGTGTTCGGGGAACATAGCCAGAAATAGGTTTTTCTTTTTTCCATCTGTGCCAGCAGAAAGGAAAGTTTAGTGTGCCCAGCTGAGCAGGCAAAAACCTGCATGCCAGGGTAAAGTCCTCTAGGGAGGGTAAATCATAACTGTAATATAGTATATAGCAGCTGCACTGCACCAGACGGTCTGGCTGAGGATATTGGAGAAAGTGAAGAGAGGGAGAGGAAGAAGCATTTATGCAGAACAAAGTACAGATCAGAGTAATATATGGTAACACTGTCAGCTTATAATGCATAATTTTCTAATAAAAACACAAAGTACAGCACAGTAGCTTTGGCATGGTCACAATCTGCCCCATGCCTTTCACCCCATTTTCCTATTACTTTCAATTCCATAAAGACTCCCACACTTGCCAAGGGAAATTTGGCTCCAAACCATCATACCCTTTGCTAGCTTCCTGCCAGGCCATTGCTGTCTAAAGGAGGAATGCCATCAAGAATGAGGGGGTCATGAAAAATTGTGTGGTACTTCATCTTTATTCTCAGAGCAGTGCAGTAAGCCTTAATGTTTCTTCCAGTCTCTCCCAACAGACTAGAGCATGTAGCGTGTCCATTGCCCACTGATCCAGTCAGCTCTCCCATCCTGGAGAAAAAGCATAATGGCCCTGAACAAGGGGATAAAAAATTGTTGGATGTCAGCTAGCAATTTCTGTAGCAGAATTCACATTTATCACACGGTGGAGTAGTTTCTCACGTTAAGAGTAGGAATGTTGGTGAAAACGTGTATGTGTATGGATGCTGACAATTTTCATTAATGCTGCTTCGGTATATAATGTGTGGCTTCCCAGGTATGAATATCAGACTCCTCTATGAACATAAATGCTGGCACTGGTCTTCCTGGAGTTGTGTATGAAGTTTGAAGGCCTTGATAGTTTCACCTATTGCACCAAATTGTACCCTTTCATGTGCAATTATAAAATACTTCTTTTTTTAGTATTATTAGCAAGACACGTCCTTGCTGCACTTGAGCTGCAAGCAAGGTTCAGGTTCATAACTCTGATTTAATCCAAGCTGCTGCATGCTTGCAGGCGGCAGCGTTTGGAGAGTCATGCAAGACTGGTCATGTCTAGTGTGCGTTTGAACAGTTCGGGGGCTGGAACTGAAAACTGTTACGTCCTGCTTTACTTTTGACACTGAACTTTCTCGGTGTTTGCTAACATCTCTCCTTTGCTCAATACATGCTCCATGGTCATACATGTGAGTGATTTAGGAGATGGAAATGGTCCTTTGTCCTTTTACTCAGTAACCCAGAGTTGCTATTTACAGCACTTTACTTAAGCTATCCAGACACCACTTGGCTTTTTTATACTATGCCTTTCCAAAATAGATATATAATTGGTGCTTTCCTTTGCCACTGGCTAGCAAGGGAGACCGCCAGAGACTAGAGGCATAACTTAAATGCCTTGAAAAGGCCATGCCTGCTTGCAAAAATGGAAATAACATGACATCTCACAAGACTGGTGGAATATTTTTTCCCAGGCTTTAAATCCAGTGCATTTCATTTGATATACAGGTATTTCCAGCCCGTTTTAGCAGCTCTTCTCCCCTGATGCTCTGTTTCTCTCTGGTAACTGAGATTTCAGCATAACAATTTTCCTATTATACCAGGAGAGATGGTAAGTTATTTGTTGTAGTTTTCTGCACTGTTTTCTCATACAAGGTTCTCTCCCTAAAAGAAGAAATTACCACCCAGTCCAATTTGTTTATTTTAAGCTGTATAGAACTAAAAAGATTTGGATGAGGAAGAAAGAGTTTAGCAAAGCAAACTCTTTTTGTGAAGCACCGGTTGATTAAAATACCATTGAAAAACACACCGCACAGAAGTCACTCTGCTAACCATGTCTTTATGTCGTTTATATGCTTTTTTTCTAACTTCTAAACCTTTTGAATTTTCATTTCCTGCCATCCAATGTGCCATTACATCCTTGTCTACAACAGGTATCTGTATATAATTCTAAGTATGTTACATATATTTTAGATGCTTATATGGAGTTTGTGTAAAGGCACTCTGGGTTAATTTTCTTCTACTGCAGAAGTTTCCTGTAGGAGTCTTACAGATTTGAATATCTTTTGTTCAGGGCCATTCAGGTTATCATTCAGGAAGTGAAAACCCATTGACTGAGTGACCTGATAAATATAGCCCTGATTTTGTAGGTTTTCTGATTCTGCTACCAACCACGTGACATCTCAGGTAACATCTTGGAGGCAGACTGAGAGTGATTTAGTCTTATAAATATCATATAAACATCTTATAAACAAAACATAACAGTGTTTTACCTTAATTCATGTATTCTAGTTATTTCTAAGCTCTTTTCTGTCTATTCTTCTCAATTAAATATTGTACTAAAATTTAAATTTCTATTCAGTTATACCCTGGATAGTGGATTTAGTTAAAGAATACAGGAAAAATTATGATTAAAATATTTTTTAGCAAGGCTTAAGCATCTGTAATATCACAGAATCACAGAATCACTAAGGTTGGAAAAGACCTTCGAGATCATCAAATCCAACCGTCAGCCCAACCCCGCCATGCCCACTAAACCATGTCCCGAAGCGCCACATCCACACGTTTTTTGGACACTTCCAGTGATGGTGACTCCACCACTTCCCTGGGCAGCCTGGTCCAATGCTTGACCACTCTCTTGGTGAAGTATTTTTTCCTAATATCCAAATTAAACCTCCCCT
>NW_010531215.1:506-775 GCF_000687285.1 Phaethon lepturus | reverse complement strand
GATCAGTTCAAAAATCAAACATTGATAGGCATATGGTCCCAAGGTCAATACATATTCATCAGGTTTCCATACAATGATTGGTTAAAAATTCTTCGCCTCACATGTAAATGACCACGCATGCTCACTATAATTTCTTGGGATTTTACTTCCTTAATCTTTTGAGTCGGAGCGTTTCTTGAGTGGGTGGTCTCTGAGTCGGTGGTCGTGATCTCCCCCTGCCGGAATTACCTTTCCTACAAAGTTCACTTAAGCTTGGCAACACTAAATAG
>NW_010531215.1:0-462 GCF_000687285.1 Phaethon lepturus | reverse complement strand
AGACAAGACTATAGAATGAATAATTACCTACCCACCGGACCGTAGAACTGACCAAGGTGTTCCTTCTTTCTGACTGCTCACTATTAAAATAAAACATAGTACCATGATCACAATGTTACACTTAACTCCTTGATAATTAAATCAAAATGGGAAGGGTTAGGTGGGTTCTCGAGCAGCATTGCTGGTGCGTAACACTGGTGCGTAACCTATTCCTATAATTACGTCTTTTACAACTTATTACTAACCTATTTTCTAATTATCGTTTGATTCCCCCATCACCTTGGTTACACATTGATCTCTGAAATTGAATCATATGTAATCAGACGTGTAGGATGACAGCAAGTGATGATTAACCCATCATGGTCCCTCAAATGAGTAGAACTATCAACACAGATTAATCTCTCTGCCATTAAACCAACCTGTTCACCATGTGTAAGTACATCTTATGCAGGGTGGTTAGCA
>NW_010531214.1:0-22241 GCF_000687285.1 Phaethon lepturus | reverse complement strand
AGCAGATGTCCGGTAGGTTGACGTCCCCCACCAGAACAAGGGCTAGTGAACGTGAGACTTCTGCCAGTCGCTTATAGAATGTCTCATCTGCCTACCATTCAAGGTAGGTTGTGTTTCAACACAGACAGTTTCCAGTTGGATAACTGTATATGAATGTTGCTGTAAGGTAGTTTAAAAAGGCAGTATTTGCTTTGATTGGAGCTCATTAAGGCAGCACTCAGCTATATCAGTGGCATTTGTCAGAATCTTGCCAGTACGTTAGGTTTGTAAGGCTGACAGTGAGGCTCCATTTACACTGAGTGCTAAACACTGTCATTGAAGTTGAGGAAATAAGAGGAATTAATGCCAGTTTTGAGAGAGCAGTACTTTCATTAATACTTTCAGTTCTCTTCCTGAAGGAAGAGACTGCTCCAGCATGGGTTTGCCAGCAGACTTGCTCCAGCCTGGACTCCTCTTTCCATAGGTCCAGAGGTCCTGCCAGGGACTTGCTCCAGCACAGGGTTCCCATGGGATCACAGCCTCCTTTGAGCATCCACCTGCTCTGGTGTGGGGTCCTCCATGGGCTGCAGGTGGAAATCTGCTGTGGAGCTCCATGGGCTGCAGGGGCACAGCCGGCCTCACCATGGTCTTCACCACGGACTGCAGGGGAATCTCTGCTCCGGTGCCTTGAGCACCTCCTGCCCCTCCTTCTGCTCTGACCTGGAGTCTGCAGAGTTGTTTCTCTCACACATTCTCACTCCTCTTTTCCAGCTGCTGTTCATGTTGTGCAGGTTTTTTTTCCCACTTCCTAAATACATTATCCCAGAGGCGCTACCACCATTGCTGATTGGGTCAGCCTTGGCCATGGTGGGGCAGTTTGGAGCCAGCTGGCACTGGTTCTGTCGGACACAGGGGGAGCTTCTAGCAGCTTCTCACAGAAACCACCTCTGCAGCCTCCCCCCTACCCAAAACCTTGCCATGCAAACCCAGTACATTCCACCCCTCACCTCTGTGAATTACATATTTAAGAGTTATCCTTAAAACCCACATTCATCACACAATCTTCACAAACTTCACTCACATCAACAAAGAATTCCCCACACCAAAATCAAACCAACGTCATGAGAACACCAAAGTGGACAATTTACACAAACTCCAGGCCTTGTCCCTTCGCTACAATTGCAACAACAGAAATTCCCCACAATAGTTTCACTGTCTAGCTTTGCTCACTACATGTTTTGCCCATTACCTCTCACAATTACTATCCTTAGCAATTCCTCATGCTCCACATTGGCCACCAAAAAGGACTGTGGTAGGTTGACCTTGGCTGTATGCCAGTTGCCACCAAGCTGCTCTATCACTCTTCACCAGGACAGGGAAGGGAGAAAACAAGATTGGAAAAAAAACCCTTGTGGGTCAAAATAAAGGCAGTTTAATAAAGCAAAGGCCATGTGCAGAAGCAAAGGGAAAAAAAAAAATTCTCTACTTCCCATCAGCAGGCAATGTCCAGCCACTTCCGAGGAAGCAGGGCTTCAGTACATAGCACTTGCTCTGGAAGACAAATATCATAATAACAAATCCCCCCCGCCTCCACCTCCTCTTAGCTTTTATGGCTGAGCTGACGTCATATGGTATGGAATATCCCTTTGGTCAGTGTGGGTCAGCTGTCCTGACTGTGTCCCCTCCCAAGATCTCGCCCACCCCCAGCCTACTGGCGGGGGGGATGTTGCAGAGACAGCCTTGATGCTGTGTGAGCACCAGCCAGCAGCAGCCAAAACACTGCTGTGTTATCAATACCTTTCTAGCTACCAACACAAAGCACAGCACCATGAGGGCTGCGATGGGGAAAATTAACTCTTACCTCAGTCAGACCCAATACACTGAGGAATGTCTTTTCTGACATTGTGAGGACAGCTAAATGAGTTCTGTTTGTTTTCAGCAAGCACTGTACTTCCACGTGTAAAGTTGCTCTTGATAGAATGATTTTTTAATCACTCTTGCCATAACAAACTGTGGCTCTTCTGCAAGTACATATTTGGGATATCTTACAGTGAGAATTTGCATGTAGATAAAACAATTTTTAAAACGTTTGTTTATATGAAGGCTCACCTTTCTTCTTCTTTCCAACTCCTTGGATTCCCTTAAATCTGAGAAATCTGGAGTTGAGGGGAACTGTGCTGGCTATGGGGCATGCACTTCTTTCTTCAACATGTTTGTAGTGTATGTTAGGCAATGGTTGAAAGCAGAGAGGGAAATGGATGAACATGAATTCTGATTAGGCAAAACCTCTGATCTCAAGTGCTTTGAGTTGGAATGCCCATTGTTTAAAAGTGAATGTGAAAAACTGATCTCAACTCACTGTTGTCGCTGGACAGTACTTCTGTCTTCTGCTTGTTCTCAGGTAACATGCCTAGAACTAGGAATTAATTGCAAGGGCTTTTGATAACGTCTTTTATTTTAAATATTATACTAGGATGAATAAATTATTTGAGTTATTCACGTGTCATTTGTAATATATTCTAGGAGACCTTTTTTTAAGTTCTCAGATGCAAGCAATCAATTTATTTTACAGAGAAGAAAAATGACTGGGTAATAGTAAGAAAACTGACAGTAAAATGTTTTGACTGACTTTAGCACATCTATGGTAATTGCAAAATTTTCACTAAAAATCACCTATAAACAAGCAGGGATTTATCTGATTAATTATGCAAGGAAAAATAAAAGCAAAATAAGTTTTCATTCATTTCTACCTTATTTGCACTAACATTCTAAAACAGAAATTGCCTTTTTAAAGTTCCTTTGTTTTCTTTTCTAGCTTCTGTGGAGCTTTAACTACCTGTTGTGAATATGTAGGACTTGGTCATCCTGGGTTTGTAACACAGCTTCTGCAGCCATGTAAAAGCACTGAAAATACAAAACTTGTAAAAACTTGGGAGGGAGTTCCTTCACTTCCTGCTGGCGTAACATTGAAATAAAACTGCTGAAAGAAGTCTTTTACATTGCAGACCAAGACAAAGATGCTAGTTGCAATTTCTTCCAGAAAACAGTTTTAAGTTAGATTTAAAAAGGAGGGATGTAGGATACAGGCTAGAAGAAAGCAGATAAGAAATTTATGCAGGAAAGGAAGCCTGCAAAACACTATCTGGCTGTCAGTATTCAAGTAGATACTGAATAAATAGGAGTAACTTGCTAAAGTAGTAGCTAGTCTCTTTTTCTAAACGACTTTCGTTTAGACATCAAAAGCTGACATGGAAAACTGAGGAATGGTGTAAAATGAAGTGTCATTTAATTACAATTTTGAAAGATGTACTAATGATTTGTAAAAACAGGAAGTATAACTAGTGCTAGAAAAGAGAATTAGTGAACGATCAGAAGTTTCCAAAAGTCATTAAATGGACAATCCATAAATTAAAATTTTCTATTAAATTAATGGAATCCTATCTAAAGTAAGTGGATTTCAAAATTTAGACATGATGTCTGGTGTATTAGACAAATATTAGACATAATACTGGTGTATTAACTTGATTCTACAAATATTTTCTCTTGTATTTTGCAGAATGAAGAAAAAGCATCAGTCAGTTTTCCCTCACTTCTTAGCCATATGACTTCTTCCTTCCTAAATCATCCTGTAATTCCAATGACAACATATGCAGATTCAGGTGTCCCAGAGATGCTAAGTAGTTTTTCTCCACTCGTGTCATCCATGCCTTGTGACATGCATATGGTCAATCTGAGGACAATCCAATCAAAGGTAAGGTCAAACCACTATTGTTATGAGCAAACATGTGATATAGCTTATTAATATAGTCTAAATCGAATACTTGATTCTGGGAAAGTAATTTGTGATTTTGTTTTTAATATGATACGATAAACTGCAAAGTGATGACAAGTTTTTGCTAATTCTGCAAAAACTAGAGACTTGTGTCTGAGTAATGTGAAATACAGGAATTGTTTTTTCATAATATAATAATATGCATAGTGCATTATTCTGTCTCAGAAGGGGACACATTTCAGTGCATTCGTTGTGCTGGGTACAGTAATTTGTGTTTTTGATAAAAAGTATAGTTTTAAACCCATCTGAGTACATTTGGAAGACTTAAAGAAAATGTACCACATCTTAACATCCATAGAATAAGTTGTTAAAATGCTTTTAAGCTTAAATTCAAGACCTGTTTTAATTATTCTAACATCAGCTTACAGACTTTGGTTCCTGTGAAACTGTTCTCTGGTATGTTTACAAACAAAAAACACCAAAAAACCCAAATAAAAAGTCTGTTCTGTACTTAATTTTTTTTCCTTGCAAAGGAACTTACAGAATTGTAACCACTATATTTCAATTTTCTGTTTGATAAACTAGAATTGTTTGTGCATCCTTCTTCCTCCAGCTCTTGTATAAATTCTTTTCAGTTTTTCAACACTTTTTAAAATGTGGGTATATTAGCTTTATGCTGTATTGCAGTATGACTCACCAGTGCTGTTACCATAGATGAAATCCCTTTTTAATTCTGCCATACTTAGATACTTATAAACTGCAGTTGTCCCTTTCTCGCTTAGAGTGTCTGTGGTGGCTGAGGTAGAACTGCTTATCTAGAATAACCTTGATTTATATTCAGAGTATCTGCAAAACTTGCCATTAGCTACTCTTTTATCATAGTTCTTCATTTTAAGTCTTAAGCCTTATTTTAAAACTTAAAGAATCAGTTTACTTTCTCACACTTTGTCTGATAGTAGTTCAATCTTGTACTCTCCTTCAGCTGTGACTGTTTCTTATTTTGAATTTCAAAGTGGAATAATTCTTGATTCTGTTGGTCTTAGACCTTTGAAGAATTAGGAAGCTTTTTATTGAATTAAATCTTCATGTAAAGTGTGTGTTCCAACCTTCACTGTAAAATCTTTTCATTTATCTCAGCCAGCTCAGCACCACCTGTTTGCTTCAGCATGTCAAGCTCAGGGGCAGACCTTCACGAACACACCCTCTCTCTCTTTTCGAGGCCTAAACTTCCTCCTCCTTGTTGGTATCATGTGGCCATGAAACCTGTTTAATGGAAGGCTGGCTTCCATTTGTTACTAATTCCAGATGTTACTACTCATAGGTGAATTCCATGATTTTATTTGGGCTATACCATCCGCACTATCCCAATCGGTATAAGGTTGTTTGAGGCTATGATCTCTTCCCTGTCCAAAACTGTATATTTCAATGATTACTTGATTGACAGATCTTGAGTTTGCAGCATTACTTTGTGCACTTCATAGTGAAAGTTATCAGTAGTCGTAGGATAGAAGCACTATTGTATAGGTACAGAAAAGTTCTTCCCCCCCGCAGAAATGGTGCTTGCAAAAAATTCTTGCATGCCAAAATGGCATTATTAAATCTCTTCTCACTTTATGCTTCCTTTCTCCATCTTCCAAGAATTTGAATGACAAGTGTGATAATTCTGGCTAATTGACACAATGCAATTTTTTACAGAAATGTAGACTACGCTTCTGTTGCTTTAGCTGTTGAAGTTATCTTCAAGAAATTGTATCATTAGAATTTCACATAAAAATGTACCAAATTAAAATAAAGTATTATTAAGATTTTAGGTAGAAATCAGAATACATGAAAATGCATTAAAGCATAAATAAGAAAAAATGTAAGGGAATTCCTGTCTTCCTTTTAAACTCTGCTCCTCTCAGTGGGAACAATATTGCTATTGTTGTAAGATATATCATCCTGTCATGGAATAGTCCAATGCCTTAGGAATATGAATTTTAAATAAATTTTTAATAAAGCGCCAGTTTTTAAGTTGACACAGATTTTACCTGCTGTAAATGGACTGGGCCTCAAGACTTAAAAACTGAGTACATTTGTCCCTCTATACTAAATATAAACACATATTTTTGTCATGTTGCTTGAACTTTTCAATGCATGTCTGTTAGTTTACAATAATCAGATAAAAAAAGTGTTTAAATGGTTTTTCTTTCTCATCAAAATTTTGACAGCATTGCCCTGGGATACTGCTTATGAGAAAGCCTAGCAAAATTTTTTTCCATCTAGAAGCCTGATGGGAGAAACTACATTTTGTTTCTCAGAGATCTAAATCAAATCAAACTTTGGCAGCTCTTCCAAGAAAGACAGACAGAGATTTGATAGTACAGTAGTTAGGGAATTTTTGCCATATAACAATGCTGTGAAGTTTTACAAGATTAGGGATATTGTTGGTTGTTGAAAATAGAGAAATTTGTTACAGGTTTTCATGCAGTTATCATGGTCATGTTTAGAAGGTATATTTGATGTAAATTAGGTTCATCCTTGCTCAGACATTCCTTAGGCTTGCATACCCTTAATCTAATTTACCTAGATATGATATAAGAAGAGGTAAGTTAAAATAAACGCAGAGGTTTTGGCAACTTGCTCAGTCTTACACCTGCTTTGCTTAGAACGGCTTAATTTATTGCACATGGATGCTATGTGCATGATAAAGCCCTGGGAATTCTAAAAAGTTGACTACTATATCATACATGTTTATACTTACCAAAACGCTTTTCCTGAAGGTATCATTAATTGTTTATTACCTTGCTGTTTTAAATCTTTTGAATGTTAATGAAGATAATATTTAATTTTAAAAACTTACGAGATGACATATGCATACTATCACTTGAAATGCATGAATGTGTTTGTTATGCAGGTGACGACAAGATAATTCCACTGTAACAGAGAAAGTGTTGATACACATTACTGGCTTGTAATTTTTAACATCAGTTTACCCCATAGGAAGTTAGGCTTTTGCAATATGAATTTATTATTTCACTAATCTGATCTTTAGGCAGATGGTACTGTTTTGTGTGCATAAAAATGTCTACTTTTAAGTGCAACACTGTCACACCAGTGACAGTGAAATCTAAGTCAGATATCTGATAGTTGGAGACAGAAAATAATTTTGTCACATCTTCATTATTACCTTACTTAATGTAGAAAGTGGTACTACTCTTCCAATAATAGGATAAGAACTTTTTCAACCATTAATGATAGCAAGTGCTGCAAACTTGTTTGAATATGCTGACTGTAGACACCATTCATTAATTAAAAACCTTATTTTAGGTGGTTATAAGCTAATGTTGTCCATGAAAATCTTCTCAAACTCAGTTTTACTAATGATTTGTAAACTATGTAAAGCTTTTACCAGTCAGTGTTTTACTGCAAAGTATCTGATTTCAATTCCAAATACTGTTGAGTAAATTTTTACTATTTTAAATGAGAAACTGACTTAGAAAACACTAATCAAGTTTAGGAGTTTACCATTTTTTTTGTTATCTGAGTACTTAATACTATGAATTTATCATACAATCAAGTTGTTCCAAATCTCCTTTATTAGGAGACAATTGGTTTGGATCTGAAGCCTGTTAGATTAAGACCTCTCTTGTTTGTTACACATTCAAGAGCTAAAGTATCACAAAAAGCCTAATGCTTATTGGCATAGGTTTCTCCAAGGCAGTAGATACTCACTGAAGTACCAGAAACTAACTTAACTCATGTCAAAGACTTTTGAGAAAAAGCACTAGGACAAAAACAAGTAAACTAGAAATAAGAGAAAAATAGCCCAAAGAGCTGGCATGGCTGCAGATAGAACCATCTGTTTTATTCCATTATTATGTATATAATAAGGTGAAGAGCTGAAGAATGTAAAACAACAACAAAAAAATAAAGTAATGCATCATAGAAAATAAATGACTATGGTCAGTGTAGCGATACAGCAAACAGCTTGCAGCATGAAGAGCATCTTGTCATGTGTCACTTGTGTGGTGTGAAGATCTCTTGAATGCGTATGCATCTATAATGTGAAGATGAATTTCTTTTCTGCTGCTCTTTCTGTACGATTTCATGGGTTTTTATCTCTCAGTGTAAAAGAAAAAAAATGAATTTTTTGTATAAATTGAAGTTTCCCAGCCAGTTCTACGATATGGCACTGTTTTCTGAAGTACATATCAAAACAACATTCTGATTTGAGGCATTTATATGCTGTTCTTGTGACCATGTGTCCTAAGTGATTTTAGTGATTTGGTCCAAACTAGAAAGTTGAGATTGGTTACTCTTTGATGCCCATTGAGGCTAAAGAGCACTCTATGTCTTATCTGTAAACATAAATGTTATTTAATATTTGTATTTTAGTGTGTGGTTTTGTGTACACCTTAAGCTGTGTTAAATATTAGAGGGCACCTTTGCAAAATGAAAGCTTGATGGCAAGTAGTCACAATGAGTATTTAAAATGGACTATTGTAATTAGCATATGATTTCTAGTTTGGTTTTGGTACATAATTTTTCTGTGAAACCACTTAATACAACTGGATAGCTACACTTAAATTCTGAGTTTGTACATGTGCACCTGTTGAGCTTTGCACTTCTTGGTTAACAACCTTTATATTCTGTATCGCTTTCTATATCTACACTCTCTTTGCCGTTTAGTTCTTTCTCTCTTTAGTCTTACAAACATTAAAAGAAACACAACTTCAATCTAGGCTGATTATTTAAGGCATAGGTGGCTCTATTACTGTAAGGTAATGATAATTTTATGAGGTTCTAAAACGTCTTTCTAGCTCTGCTGCTTTCTGAGTAATTTTATATTTTGTTTATTTGTAGGTAGATATTGAGCCATCTGATGAAGCTGCTCTGATTCTTCACAGAAAGGGATTTGACTGTAGATTTTCAAACAGAGGCATGGGTCTTCTGTGTTCCACTACTCAGGGAAAGGTATACTGACATTTTATGGATACCTTTGCTATCAAGTATTGCAGAAACACGGGTATTTAAATCAAATTATGGGTGAAGTCTAGGTAGCTATTTCTCAAGAGTTATACTTTCAGGATAATAGTTAAGTTTATCTTGAAAGCTGCTTTCCCTTTGATAAAGATATGGATGTGCTGGTGTATGGGAGTGACCATGTAAGCATCAACAAGTAAACTTCTAGGTTGGTTTTAATCTCATTAAACTCCAGTAAATGCTGTTTTCATATAACACAGATCAGTATTTCTCAAATAATTTTTAATAGTGTTTTAGAACTTTACTAAGAAGAGTCAAATTACATATTCAGAAGTGTATCTTTAGAATACTATTAACATATACAGAGATTATGTGAACGTTACTTTGAAAACTCTTGCTTATTATAGCCTGTCCTTTGTCTACTCATGCTCGCTTATATGACCTCCACCATTGCAAATATCTGAGTGTTTTGCAACTGCTATAGAATTGATGTAATACATAAAATTATGAAATATAAATCATACAATTTTAATTCTGACACATGGGTGAACTGGATGGTTTTGAATCTGTAGAAATTTTGTAATCAAATTTGGAAATAGGTTTGGAATTTTCTTTAATCAGAAGAGAAAGTGGTGTTTTGTTTGAAACAAGAAGAGGTTTAATCCAAATATTTCTGATCAGTTTTTTAATATATTGATTTAGCCTGCTTTGAAACATGGCAGGTGAACACTGCTTAAAAAGATCTTATTTAGTGTATAGCATTTGAGATGTAGTACTTATAAATATTCATAAACTTTGATGTAAGTATTGCTGTGCGAATACCTGCAAAGAGATGTGTCATTTGGATATTGTTACTGTTTAGGTTAAAGTAAATTTTAACGTACATACTGTATTTTCTAAATACATTTCTTTTTTTTCTAGATAAAGGTGCATAAACTCTTTAACAAATTCAGAGTGGAAAGTCTTACACCCACATCTTTGTCTTTGATGCATTCACCTCCAGATGCCAGAAATTTAAGTGAAATATATATGAGTTCTATGGAGATAAATACATTCCGGATTCGACTAAGATGAAATCTGGCTTTAATACTCAGATAGAGAAGAGGAATCTGCAATTATATCTCCTCTAAGTTTCACGTGCAATAAGAAGCACATTATTATTATTCCAGCTTCTGGATACTGTGAGAAAAACATGCATTCTGTCATTTTTTTGACCAACACAGTGAAAAGCCATGTTGCAAGCAATTTTTTTGGTTGGTGGGGTGTTGTTTTTTTTTTTCTTTTTCATAAAATAGCAACATCAGTATAAGTTAATGCAACAAGTGAAGAAATTTCTAAGGATGTTAACCTCTCAACAGATTAAATCTCAGGTTAAATGCTAACTAATTATGTTTCTGGTGTTTTAATTTTCATAAAGAGGGGATTGGATTTTAAACAGCCTTCTTTGCTGATTGTTGATGAATTTATGTACAAATAATTCAGTGTGGAAAGTCCTGATGCAGCTTGGAAATAAAATGGAATAAAATGTTCTTGTGTAGTAGCTAATGTCCAAATATTTACAATCATTTATATAAATGACAATAATCTCAATTTGTTCCACAATTAATTTCAATTTATTCAACACAAAGGGGATTATTAATTGTGGTAAAATGAAAGCCTGCAGTACTTGTGATAAGTGATGGTAGATTTTAATGCTGCTACCATTCACCTGAGTTATGTAAATAGCAAAACATGAACCTACAAAGTAATTTTGCAATGGAAATGTTTAATAAAACTCCCATTTTGTTACTTGACACACTGGGATATGTGCAATTATTCCATTATCATGTATGATGAGAAATATCCATAATTAACATGAATACAAGATTTTTTATAAAACTCATTTAGATACCGATGTTCTCTGAAATGAGTTTTCTATTTCAAGATTACCATATCAAGATAAATGTGCCTTATTTTTTGATATGTCTTGTTACAATTTTGGTGTCTATGTTAATGTTTTTGGGGGAGGGGTAGTTTATATAATACTTAAGCTGTGTATCTCCTATTTGACAATGCTGGCCACACTCTGATCTATGTCCTCCTGCACCAAGTTTTATTCTAAACATTTTGACTATTTGAATGTATTAAAAGATGTCATAATATGAAACACAGACAAAAAAATAGAATTACTGTAAAATCTAAATTCAGCTGCTTTCAATGAAATTGCAACTTGATGCAGAGAGTTGATAGTAAGCAAGACATAGTTTGCAAACCCATCAAAACATGTGCTTGCATGTCACAGACTGTGGTGACTTGTTAATTCAAAATCATGTGCCTATATTTTAAACAACATTTTTCAAACTTGCAACCTCACTTACATTGCCAGTGTTCACATTACTGAGAATGGAGTCTTACTTTTTGCTTTGTTTTCACATATTAAGTAATTCATATTTAGTGCTGAAGCCATTAAAGTGTGAAAAATATATTCCTAAGTAGAGCTGCTGTTTACAGTTAATATATAAACGTGCACTTGACTATGATCCCATTTCCTAGTCTTCATTTATCTTCATAATTCTTTCTTCTGTCTCTTGCTTATGCTTTACTTTTCCATACATCATTGCTTATCTTTAATATTAATGCATGAAAATTCATCGTAACTGGTAAAAAGCTGTGCTATTTTCTAACTCTAATATTGCCTACTGTATTTAATTTCATCACTGTTGTTCCACAGTGTATCAAATTATATCACGTAGCTACAGGCTATCTTAAAAAAAAAAAAGAAGAAAGTAAAACTTTGCTTTCATGCATTGTCATAGGTTGGATCTCTGTTGGGATTGTGTGGATTTCCCTACTAAATTCAATCTATTGTGTGTTTTGTAATTAATGGAATACTTAGTACCATCTGGTGCAAGTTACATCAAGAATATAAGAACCACTAATCACAAATGGAAGAATCAGATGGATCCAGTAAATGGATGTTTTCATGCAATAAACACGTACTGTAAGTTTTCTTAGCTGTAGTCTTCGAAAATACTATTTTTGTTGGAACTCAAACTTGGTAGAATTGCCAGCAGAAAGTTCTCATAACATTTATTTTGTTGCATCTTCAGAATTAAAATGCTTCAGAGACTTTTATGTGTTCTGTGCAAGAGAGCTTTCAATATATTGTTTCAGTTTTGTTGGGCAGAGGAGTAAAATTTTGATGCAATAAAGTTTTAAAGTATTTTACCTATTGGATTTACATCCAAAAGATGTTTCATATTTGATCTTTCCTTTTATCATCAGCTGTACAATCATGATGCCTGAATCTTCCTTAACCAGCAGATTTAATCTTTCTTCCTTTATTTTGCATTTTTTTTGTGTAAAAACAGAAGAGCCTTCAATCTGGGTCAAAACTCCAGTCAAAGTCTGATAATAAATTTTACTTTAATTGGTTCAGAATGTGGCTGTTGGTGGGTTCTGTTTTGGGTTGTGAGTTTTTTTCCAACAACTCTTAATGAATTCTTATGCTGTATTTTTGTTATATTGGATATTTCAATTAAGTTCTTGTTTTTTTCTGGGCATTGGCCATCTGATTTAATTATATTATTTTCTTTTTTCTATTTTTATAACTGCTGGGTTTAGAACTACTGGTTAAGAGAACCAAGCATCCTTATATTCCAATATGGTTTTAAAGACAATGCTGTGTAAGAAATGTTTTAAAACCCTGTAATTACTTTCCATACCAGAGTTGTACCTGTACTGATTTTTTTTTTCATTCCTTTATCGTAAATGTCTTCGGTTTACTTGCTCATATTGTCCAAAACAAACTGATTTCAATTGAAGGTTTTTGATATTTTCTCTTGGAAGGTTTTATACCTTATGGGGATATGTAAAATAAGATCTCTAATAAAAGATAATGTTATTGTGAGATATGGTCAGTGTCATTAATGCCTTAGTCATGGCTAATTTACATTACAAAAAAAGAATGAAACAACAAGCATACCTTCTTTGAGAGGGTTGATATATTGGTAGCTTTTGGGAATGACAGTCATCTGTAGTTAGATGAACTCCCGATGAAAGATGCAATCTATTTCACAGGTGCAAAGCAGAAGATAGATGCTAACTTCAGAGATGTAAACACGTATGATTGCACCATGTGGGAAAGGAATGGGTACCTCTTCTTCACAAAAGAAACCTTGCACAGACTTAGCAGAAAATAGTAAAAGGTGTAAAATTGTAGAATTTATTTTTTACTTGAATTAATCTTATTTCTCTTTTAAGCATTTGAGAGTAATGGAATGGAAGCTTTCCTTGTAAGTTAAATTAACAAATACACCATTAGAAAATAAGGTCAAAATGACAGCCCAACTGTAATTAGACTGAACACTTTTAGGAAAATAATATAATGCTAATATAATATGCTGTAATTACATATAACAGGTTGAACAGGCATAGGTGCTTCACAGCTTTGCTTCCCAAAATGCTAATGGAGCTTCAGCATAATGAGTTGCAAAGACATTTAGTATAAATTTCAGTCAGTGCCTGAAACTGTTTAATGTTGGACTGGATAGTCGCAGCTATAAATATAAAAGTATACGTATACATACACTAAGTAAGTACTCATAATTTAAAGCTGGTGTTTTGAGATAAAAGCTGATCACATCTAACTGCAGCAGGCAACAATGGGTATGGGTCCAATTTAAAGCACCCCTTCACCTTTTTAAGGTCATTGTACTCTGGCATCCATTACTATCAGCATGATCATCTGTACAGAACATATTCCACTAATTCCAGTTACCAATAAAGTTGTCTTTTACTTTTTGAAATTAAAGTATCTATAGATATTAAATTAACTATGTAAATTAACTGTCCATCATGTTTTAAAATAACAGGTGCTAGTTCTGTACATATCTTTACTAACACTAAACTACATTGCTGAGATTTAGCAGGCTACCGGACTTGTGATGGGTTGTTATATAAATGACAAAATAGAACATACAGATTCAATTTGTTGTCCTATTTATTTTAGGATAACTATTCTGTTAGTTTAATCTAGAATTCGCAACAACAAAAATCAGATTTGGCAGATTAGCCAAATTTTGTCTTCTAAAAGAGGGAACATATAAAAAAAATTTAATACATTATCTAGAATAAGCTAAATTAATTGGAGAACTATTGAGATTTTCAGGCAGTGTTCTTACCAATACAAAGTTTCTCTGTCTCCAAACATTTCTGTAAATTGTAATACTGAATTGTGGATCTGTCAGTCTTTTAATATACAGAGTTTGTGGAATAATCAATATTTAAACTCCATATTGCATCACTAGATTTTGTCTGTCAGAATTTCAATGCAGTAGCAATAATGCATTATTTACATTACTCTCCTTCCTTTAGGTAAATAATTTAATAACACTGAGGGTAATGAGAAAATAATTAAATGAAAAATTTCCATCATGTATGTAAACTTGTGCTATTTAAACTGTAAAGACATGGATATTTTTAATTGTACATTTCAGAGGTTCAGATTCGCAATATAACATATTCTTCCTGCTATACAGTGCCTGTTAAAGGGATGCCCTTTGACTTACAATATATAAAATCATTCATATTATGGGTATGACTAAACTGGAGACTTTAATCCCGGCAGTGTCTGTCCTGCTTCACCACCACCACCATTCCCCGTGCATCACACACATCCACCATCCAGGAAGGCATGCGCCTCTGTTCCTCACAAATCATGGCCTGCAAAGTAACTTGTGGTCTCCTCAGATAACTAGTCTATTTTTATTTCTATCACTAGCTTAGTTACTCCTTTTGTACTAGTTTTTCCTTTCTCAGCATGCCAGCTAAATGTGTTGGCATTTGTAGGCTCCACCATGTACCCAGCCTTCCAGCTCTACCCAGGGCATAGTACAGAGCTTTCTGGAGACAGGCTGCCTGCAGTGTCAGCCAAAGCGTGAGGTGCACTGGATATGAGCACTCAGCCAGCTCTTCGAGAATTACATGGTTTTAATTTACATAAATGAGCATGCGAATGGGGCACGTGCCCTACTTTCTTGCCACAACTGCCTCACATCAGTAGCCTGCTCTTCGGGAAAATACATTTTTCTCCCTCTGAAAACCCACTTGAACAGCCTCCAGTGCCATTCTCCCTTTTTCTCCTCCTCCATTTCTTTCCCCAATTTCCCAAAAGAAATTTATACATTAGTGAGCTGGAATTGTGTGTGACCAAGAATCCAGCAATTCCTCATGCTCATCAAGAGAGATGGGGGGGTGCTGACAAACTCTGCTCTGTCAGTGCTCTACATAGGTAGCATGATATAACACAGTCTCCATTTCAGAACCTATCAGTCATCCCTGAGTTTAACTGTAACATACCTTCCAGAAGTCCTGAATAGGTTCAGAATTAATTTATCTGTCTTGATCAGAAAATAATAAACCAGAGTCTTTTTGATAATGCCCACTATTCTGTCTTTGGCTACCAGGGACCCTCTGAGATCAACCTGTTCACATCAGTGACCAACGAAATTTATAATTTCTGCTTTCTCTGAGTCCTACGTCAGATGTTTCCTAACTCTCTTATTTTGCAGAAGCAGATAGGCACTACCCTATAGATGTAACTAGTTTGAAAAAAAAAAACCCTCTGGTTCAAGTATCCTGTGTATACAAATCTCAGCAATAATGGGATGCAACCCAATTAATCCTGAAGAAATCAGACTTTTTACAGCTCTCTTTTGAACTCAAATCTCTTTAAACAATATGATTTCTCCTGGAAGAACTTAATGAAAACAGTGAAATCAAAATAATTTGCAAGTTCTCAATTTTTCAGTAAATATTAGCTTCAAGTCAATTCCGAAGACTTTTCTGCATTGCAACTGTCTTGTACTGCAAAAAGTGAGCAATAAAGTACTGTAAGCAAACCTCTATGATTTGTATTATACACATATTATTGTGGGCAAAATATCTGAAACTGCTAGGTTCTGCCATCTTTTCAGGCAGTGAAAGTACTTAAGCTCATTCTGAAACAAGGACAACTGGAGGTTTTCCAGGGAAGACAGAAAAATGACCTGTAAGCACAGATTAAGTCTTTGTAAGAACAAAAGATTTAGGCACATTGAGAACCCCAGCCGTAAAACAACTGGACAGACAAGTCACCTTAAAGGCAGAATCAGCAACCTGATTGTGCTAGATCAGAAAGTTGTCTAGAAAATAGAGGATATTAAAGTTTTGGCCAACTCTGAATTTAATAACAGGAAAGATCTTCAAAGTCTTCAGCACATGCTGAAGTCTTTGAAGCTGATGAAAGCGCTGATGAAAGAAAATGAGCAGTTCCAGATGACAGTGAAGGTCATTTTTTTTCAGAGAATAATAGAATAATCTGAGTTGGAAGGGACCTTTAAAGATCATCAAGTCCAAGCCCCCTGCAGTGAGCAGGGACATCTTCAACTAGATTAGGATGCTCAGAGCCCCGTCCAACCTGACCTGGAATGTTTCTGGGGATGGGGTATCTACCACCCTTCTGGGTAACCTGTTGCAATGTTTCACCACGCTCATTGTCAAAAATTTCTTCCTTATACCTAGTCTAAATCTACCCTCTTTTAGCTTAAAACCATTACCCCTTGTCCTATCACTACAGGCCCTGCTAAAAAGTTTGTTCCCATCTTTCTTACAAGCCCTGTTTAAGTACTCCAGTAACTCAAAGGTCTCCCCGGAGCCTTCTCTCCTCCGGGCTGAACAACCCCAACTCTCTCAGCCTGTCCTCACAGGAGAGGTGTTCCATCCCTCAGATCATTTTTGTGGCCCTCCTCTGGACCCGCTCCAACAGGTCCATGTCTTTCATGTGCTGAGAGCTCCAGAGCTGGATGCAGGACTCTGGGTGGGGTCTCAACACAGCAGAGTAGAGTGGTTTGCTTGACCTGCTGGCCATGCTACTTTGGATGCAGCCCAGGATATTGTTGGCCTTTTGGATAGCAAGCACACATTGCTGGCTCAAGTCCAGCTTTTCATCCACCAGCACCCCCAAGTCCTTCTCAGCAGGGCTGCTCTTGATCCCTTCATCCCTCAGCCTGTATTGGTACTGGGGGTTGGCCCAACCCAGGTGCAGGACCGTGCACTTGGCCTTGTTGAACCTCATGATGTTCACACAGGCCCATTCCTTGAGCTGGTCCAAGTCCCTCTGGATGGCATCCCATCCCTCAGGCATGTCAACTACAACACTCAGCTTGGTGTGATCTGTAAACTTGCTGAGAGTGCACTTGATCCCACTGTCTATGTCATTGATGAAGTTATTAAGTATGAAGAGTACTGGTCCCAATATGGACTAATGAGGTGTTGACCACACTTGTCACTCCTCTCCATCTGCACACTGTGCTATTGACCACTACCATATGGATATGACCATACAACCAGTTCCTCACCCACCGAATAGTCCACCCATCAAATCTGTATCTCTCCAATTTAGAGAGAAGAACGTTGTGGGGGACCATATCAAAGGCCTTACAGAAGTATAGATACATGACATTGGTAGGTCTTCCCTTGTCCCCTCATGTAGTCACTCTATCATAGAAGGCCACTACGATGGTCAGGCAGGACTTGCCCTTGGTGAAGCCATGCTGTCTGTCTCAAATCACCTCCCTGTCCTCCATGTGCCTTAGCACAGTTTCTAGGAGGATCTGTTCCATGATCTTCCCAGGAACAGAGGTGAGGCTGACAGGTCAGCTGTTCCCAGGGTCCTCCTTTCTACCCTTTTTAAAAATGGGTGCAATGTTTCCCTTATTCCAGTCTCCAGGGACTTCACCTGACTTCCGGGACTTTTCAAATATCATGGAGAGGGGCTTGCTATCTACATCAGCCAGTCTACTCAGGATTCTGGGATGCATCTCATCAGGTCCCATTGACTTATGTATGTTCAGGTTCCTCAGGTGGTCTTGAACCTGATCTTCTCTTACAGTGGGAGGGACTTTGCTCCTCCAGTCCCTGTCTTGCAGTCCATCCCCTCGAGAGGTGTGGGAAGAGACACTGCCAGTGAAGACTGAGGCAAAGAAGTCGTTGAGTACCTCAGCCTTCTCCTTGTCTGTGTTACCAGTTTGCCAGTCTTGCTCATCGAGGGGGGTATGCTTTCTTTGACCTTCCTTTTCTGGCTGACATACCTGTAGAAATCCTTCTTATTATTCCTTGACAAGTTAAGCTCCAGCTGCATCTTGACCTTCCTGACCCTATCCCTACACAACTGGGCAGCATCCCTGTAATCTTCCCAGGTTACCTGTCCCTGTTTCCATTTTTGATGATACAAGTTAAATGCTATCAGCAATACTGTACATTTACAGCAGTTCTTCTCAATGTCCACAAAGAGTTGTGGAGGAGAAAGCAAATCATTCCAACCCAATTCATGCAATAGTCTTATATCTTTGAGAAAATTCCTTGGTGACTTGGCTTAATTCAGTATGGTGGCCCAAGGAATAGACATGAGCAGGAGCAAGAAAATCAAAAAGGGCCTATTCTGCTAGGGACTGGAGCTTCTCTTATATAAGGAAGGTCTGAAAGAGCTGGAACTGTTCAGCCTGGGAGAAACCTCAAGGGAGAACTTACCAGTGTGTACAAATATCTGAAGGGAGGGTGTAAAGACGACAGAGCCAGGCTCTTTTCAGTGATGCCCAGTGGCAGCACAAGAAGCAGTGGGAACAAACTAAAACACAGATGGTTCTTCCTGTACATCAGGAAACACTTTTTCCCTGTGAGTGTGACCAAGCACTGGAACAGGTTGCCCACAGAGGTTGTGCAATGTCCATCCTCGTCAATACTCAAAAGCTGTCTGGCCATGGTCCTGGGCAACTGGCTCTAGGAGGCCCTGCTTGAGCAGAGGTTTAGACCAGATGGTCTCTGCCAACATCAGCCATTCAGTCATTCTGTGCTGCGCATGGCTTGTTCTTGTGAGGGGGAAGGAAGTCTTAGATAACTAGAACTTGTACAAGATCCAGATGTGTGTTTGAAGGTGTGAGGCCAGAGTTGATAGCTGAAAATTGAGAGAAGGAGCAACCTTTACCAGAGGTGTTTTACTGGTTCACTGTGCAGCACTAAAAATTTTCAGGGAAAAATCAAAATCAGCAAGTTTAAAGATTAATTTGGATTTGCAGTTTAAAATGCCTACTGGAGACGAAATGCATCCGAAGCCAGCTGTGCTGTCTGAATCACTTGCAGCAATGTACTGAGAGAAACAGCTTTGCAAACAGAACGTGATCTTTTTTCGCAAAACTCTTTGTTTAATGCCTGTGAGAGTGAAAAGAAGAATCATTTTTGTTCTATATGTTTTGAATTATTTAAAACAGTAACCTATTTGAAGCCAAAATAAATTAAACAATGTGAGTTTAATGGAAGTGATTCAGGTAGACAGTGATTGTGTCAAAAGATTGAATACAGCTGTTCAAATGTGTCAATTCTGAATGGAGCATGCTAGTGAAAATCCTTCACCCAGATAAAGAATTAAGTTTTACACACCAAAAGGAAATGATCTATATTGAAAGTGCCAAAATCAGTTCCATTGCTTTTTACTTGTATCTTGGTAAATGAGCTCTACTAGCTTGACTATTAGACATGAGAAAGAAACTGTGAAAGCTCAAATGTAATTGTAAGGCAAACTTATTCAAATGGTTTTGGCATAGAAATCCACAACCTATTCACCTAATCGGTCTCCAAATAGACAAAATGAGTTGTGAATTTTCGTTCAGCAAAAATTAGGCCTTTGGAACATGATGCAAGGTGCTAATAATTGGGTTGAGTTGGGTTTTAATATAGTTAATAAATGTGTAATTGCTGCAAGGAAAGGTGCCTTACAAACTGAGTTTGTGGAGGCTCATCTTTAAAGATATGGTCTTGTTAAACTCCTGATTTGAGGCCTTTAGTAGCTTTCCAGTACAGAATACATGAAAAATAGCTGAAATGCGAAACCTATTGTTTGGGAGATTTTAGCCATTAAAGCTGCTGCAGATATGGATCAGAAATGGCTCACTGTTCATTTTCAGAATATTTTTGAATAATAGTAACCAGGTGGTAGGGTTTTTTATTTTCAATATATAAAATATGAAGCAGTGAATCATATAGCTGCTAGCCAAGAAGAAAAAGCAAATAGAGATTCATTACTTAATGATGAGATACATTTAAGTGGGGACAATCAAAATGCTCTTCCAAGCTGGGATTTGAAAGCAATTTTCTAAATCCAAGAAAAAAATGTTAAGTCCACTGACTTAACAAGAGAACAGGAGCTTGGTATGGTGGTCAGTGTGAAATGGGCATCACCTAAGTAAACATCAGTAGCCAAAAAAAAAGAAAAACTGAGATGGCATTCCTTAGGGCTTTATCAAAATCTGTAAGGAGTCTTTCATCAGTCCTTGTCATCTACCCATGTTTCAATTAAAAACACAAAACAAAAAACACCCCCACTCCCAACACACGTATATTTCATCCAATGTCTGGGAATGCCATAGTATCTCCGTCATGATTTCTAGAATTACACCATTTAAGGTCTGTAAAAGTCCAGTTCAGTAATATATTGCAAACTGTGGTCAAAATATGGGTTTTACTGGGCTTTCTAGGCACTCTGCTTTCACTTTGGCACTGCCTAAGCCATTAGGCACCCAAAACCTCATGACTATGATGACAGGTAACATTTCACATATGCAGGTCACAGAGTAACTGAGTTGGAAAGGTCCTGGCTATGTTGCAATGGGTGGTGTGCACTGTGGATGATCAGGGTGGGAACTTACTCTCAAAAAACTACTTTAGTTCCTCTAAAAGTGAGGGCAATCACCAATTCAATGCAACCTTACACTTGGACCAAATTGGAAACTGAGATTAAAGGGATTTTTATCAATTGGCATTGATGCATGGTAACTTGGCACTGGTGTTAGGTTTAAATTTATATTCTACACTTGGCTTTAAAAGTAGGTACCAGCTAATGGAAACTAATCCAAAGGGCAAAGGAAAAATGTTTTTGTGGTAATGCCAGAGCCATGATAATACAGAGTGATTTCTCCTGTCTTGCATAACACCTCAAACCATGTTTGAATGCTATTGCTTTTTTGCTGAGAGGTGGTATCTTGGTACATATTACAGTCTTTGAACAAGAATCAATATAGTTTCAGTAAGCCTGTGAAAACACAAGATTGTTGATATGGACAAATGTGAGGACCTGTGAATAATTTCAAAAGATATTAGTTTACTTTAGCCACACAATCAACAAAGAGAAATTTCCATGGGTAAAAAAACAGAATTGAGAATGCTCAAAACTGGACAATTTCCCAGACAACCATAGATGGAAGGAGTTTTATTGGACTTTTTGTTCCTATTATACATCATCTTCTTGTGTACTTGTCAGTTTTTCAGAACTCTTTTATGGATTAGATTAGAAACACCAATTCATATGCTAGTGGTCAAAGTTGGGAAAGTTATGGTGGCTGTTCATACACTCATCTACCTGTATTGTCTTTCACACTGGGCACCAGATTGGCAACATAGAAGTTTTGCAAAGCTGATGTCCCTATTACAAAAAAAAGCTAAAATCTACTTTAAGAACTTCTTGAGAAAATCAAGTATATAGATATTTTCCTTACTGTTTGTATCACTATTACTATGGGAGAAAGTATGCAGTTACTACAGAGATCTTTGGTCTAATTTAACAGACAACTAATCAATTGCTAATCAGCAAATCTGAAATTCTGTTATATCAATTCTGAATTCAGTGCTTGTTGAATCACTGCCCTTCATGAAAATAGCAATAAATTTGCTGTGGAAAAGGTTTGGTTTGCTCTGTAAGATGAGATTTATGTCTATGCTCTAATGATTAGAAGAAATATAAATATTCCTGTTTCCACTGCTGAGAAATGGGTATAGGATAGCAGGCTTGCACTGAAAGACAGCAGATTTTTTTAAGGTAAAGAGGCAATTAAGTAAATTTATTGAACTAGAAAATCAGCAGGCAAGGATCTATCCTAGAAATACATTTCACCTTCAAGTCCATGATAAATTGTTCCTGATTGCAGGGAGAATGCTTGGATTTCAAAGGCTAAGTATTCCAGTTATGAGCAGAGCATGGCTCCACTGCCTATGCCAGGAAGAGGAAGGTTTTAAGATTAAATAGTTACTTTAAACTGCTGGACATTCTGCAGTTCTAAAAACTTCAGTCAAGGTAAGAGAGAATTTATCTGGAGAAAAAAGAAATTTGGCAGTGGAAAACGTGCAGAAAATGGGACCCAGCGAACATCTAGCCAAGACTAGCTCGCTGGGAGAGCAACAAAGTACATTGCTGTTAACATATCTGGGACTTTAAATTGTATTAGAGATCGGAAACTTAAAAAATAGAAAGAAAAGTGAATACACATTTTTTCTTCTATTACAGACCAAGGGAGAAACATGAACCTATAATGCTTTGGCAAGCTCAGATATGTGGAATCTAAAAACACGTATTGTCTTAGGAAACATTCAGTCTTCTATAGAATTTGAAGGGGACAGTGGGAATTGGCATGATGATTTTTAATGTTATAAATGTTATTATTGTATAATAATAAAATTA
>NW_010531213.1:0-476 GCF_000687285.1 Phaethon lepturus | reverse complement strand
TCTGGGCCTTGTTGGGGTGTGAGGTCAGAGTGTGAGGTCAGCATTGAGTGTCTGGACGCCTGGGTCCTTCCTTGGCCTTGTTGGGGTATGACATCACGATGTGAGGTCAGTGTTGGGTGCTCAGACACGTGGTTGGGGTGTGAGGTCAGCATGTGAGGTCAGCGTTGGGCACCCAGGTGCTCTCTGGGCATGGCTGTGCCATGAGGTCAGCGTGTGAGGTCAGTGTTAGGGGCCCGGGTGCTCTCTGGGCTTTGTTGGGGCATGAGATCAGCGTGTGAGGTCAGCATTGGGCACGCAGGTACTCTCGGAGCTTTGTTGGGGTGTGAGGTCAGCGTTGGGCACCCAGGTACTCTCCGAGCTTTGTTGGGGCGTGAGGTCAGCGTGTGAGGTCAGTGTTAGGGGCCCGGGTGCTCTCTGGGCTTTGTTGGGGCGTGAGATCAGCGTGTGAGGTCAGCATTGGGCACGCAGGTACTCTC
>NW_010531212.1:0-4011 GCF_000687285.1 Phaethon lepturus | reverse complement strand
ATACTTTTCTAGGTTTCGTTTCTCGCTTTTCCCCGCCTTTTTCTTGGAAGATGACTCCTTCCCTAAGTGCGTCACCGCTTCCCCGGTCTGCGCATGCTTCATCCTTTTTTAGGTGGTCGTCTGGTGGTCGTTGGGAGGAAGATGCTCCTCTTTGTCAGTGCACTCTACATGACCTTTCCGTTTGCGCATGCGCTCTGTTATTCTACTTATATAATGCTACCTTATTTGGCTATACATCTTCTCGACATTTCTGCGGTTATCTACAACACTGGTTTGCACTAGTATATCAGGAGCTAACATACACATATCAGGAAGCTACATAAGCTACACATATCAGGAAGTTACATAAAGATTATGGTTTCTTCTATTTAACACCACTCCCCTGTTTATGGTCATGCCCTACATATATTCTTTTATTTCAATATAAATGACATTTGCTTCAAGCATATATGCACTAGATTTTCTTTACACGAATTACTCATTCCTCACATGGGCAACTGAATCAAGCCTAAATTTTATGTGAGCCGAGTCCCACTGTATAATTTGACACGTAGTGGCTTGCAAGGTTTCACTCCAGTACTCAGCTCTCTGCAAATGCTACAGAGAGAATGTGAAGGGAGGCAGATCTTGTCCTCACACCACAACAGATTATGCAATTTCTCACTAACACCTCTGCTGTAAGCTATATTGTTGGGGAGGTTTTTTGCTTTTGTCACAGTTACAAATGTCAAATATCCTTAAGAGAAAAAACAAAACCCACATCCTTTTAATTTTTATACATATATATATTAAACAGTGGATAGAGGGGAACACCATACACCATAGGAGCTTTCCTCACTTTGTCTACCTCTGCTGCTGTCATTCTCCTGGTAATTTGTGGAGGTAAGTGCGTGCCCAATTTGATCCTTTTGAAGGTAAATGCTGGCGTACAGAATTCCAGTTAAGCCAACATGTATTAATGTACAGAAATTAGTCCCAATTATTATTGGAGTTCTTCTTATTAACTCTTTTCCACTCTCTGTATGTGTTTGATCTTTCATACAAACATAATCATTTCTGAATGGGTAGTATTAATTAAAGCTGCACAGAGGACAGGCTATTTGGAGGAGTTCAGAGTATTTAACATAATGATTATCTGACCTTTCTCTCCAGAGGCATACACATACATTAATGTCTTGATTTTCTGTTTTTCTGAAAAAGAGGTTCATGTAATGTGACTTACACTATATAGCCCAGTTTCTAAGTGTCCACATAAGTCGCATAACTGCACAACATTTATCTAGTGGTAGATCTGGGGTTCTTACTCATAATGAAAGCTAAGAAATTAACCATAGCAGCAAACTTCAGGAAAAGAAATCTGTGCAAGAGCAACAATACTTTGTCCTTTTTTTTGTCAGCGCTCACCCTGCTGATCTAATTTTGGTCTCACTGAAACATACAGAAGTAGTGCTGCTGAGCAATTTTAAAAGTCTACCCTGAAGACCAGCACTGTGACAGATGTACATACGTGTGTGTCCGTATACTTTGTAATTACATTAACTGTTTTTTCTAAGAGACTAGAGTGTCTTACAGTATTTGTTAGCCCAGCTGTGTGTATTGTGGCTTATTTTCATTTTTAGGTTTGTGTGTGGATATCATTGGAGGAAATGAAGTAGCACCACACTTGAGACCATTTATGGCCCTAATCAAAGGAGCAAATGGAAAACATATTTGTGGAGGAGTTTTAATCAAGGAAACTGGGTGTTAACAGTTGCCCACTGTAATGTGTAAGTTCTTATTCTGATTCACAGATTGTCCTTAGTGAGTATCTGGTATCTCTGTTCAAGAAGGAAAGTTAATATCCCTGGTGGTTTTGTGCATTTAGCATGACCATGATCACTGTGTTTTAAAGTTTATATTGGAAAATGTGCTTCAGTGAGTAAAAAATAATATAACACTGTATACTGAGCTTCACTGTTTCTGAAGAGGTATTTTACAAGCTTCTAGCTTCATGCAAGCACAGAATAGCAACACTGAAATAGTGAATTTTGGGGAAAAGTTTATCCCTGTTTTCTCAGTCAACCAGTGTACTAGGCCAGAGGACTGGCCAGTCTAAATAGCTGCTCAGAAAATAGAAATAAATTTGTGTCATTTTATTCTGTAAAAGATAAGCAGTTCACCACAGAAAGAGACAGCATGAAGTTATATAGGAGCAAAAATCCTCCAGATAGATAATAGGAGACACTGAGAGATCTCTGCTCTACTCGATATGTTGGTTTGTCAGCCAACCTTTCTTCTTCCTGTCTGACTCAAAATGCAAATGGCTATTTGGCCCAGCAGACTCCCAGTGAGGCAAGATGTGAGGTTTAAATCACACATCCCGCCTATTGTCTTTGTGGGGAGGACTGGAGCTGCTGCTGGGCCAGACAGACCTCACACAGGCTCTGTCAACAGCCTGCCTGGGACAAGTGAATCACTGGACTCTGCAGACATGAGAGACGTATCTGTTTCTCTTGTCCCTGGCCAAACAGGGAGATATATGGGACCAACTGCAAAGAGAGCATAGGGCCCAAAAGCTGTAGTATTAATATGGTAAAGAGTGTTTCCAAATGAGATCACATTTAAGAGAAAATACAATAAATAATTAACCTAAAGATGCTCAGTCAACAGTCAGACAGCTCTTAATAGCTGAAGGAAAAGGAGCAACCACTTCCTCAGGGTTGTGTTTGCTGCAGTAAGATGCAACTGAGGGCCAACCAACACACCTGCTCAAAGAATATTCTCCCGTTCAGCTGTGATGTACATTGTTCTCTGTATCGTGTCTGGCTGAGATGGAGTTAATTTTCCCCATTGCAGCCCTCATAGTGCTGTGCTGTGTATTGGTAGCTAGAAAGGTGTTAATAACACACCAGTGTGTTGGCTACTGTTGAGCAGTGCTCATGCAGCATCAAGGCTGTCTCCAACATTCCCACCACCAGCAGGCTGGGTGTGGGCAAGATCTTGGGAGGGGACATAGCCAGGACAACTGGCCAAAGGGATATTCCATACCATGTGACATGAGCTCAGCAATAAAAGCTAAGAGAAAGGAGGAGGTGGAGGGGGCATTCGTTATTATGGCATTAGTGCATGGCCTTTGCTTTCTGCTTATTAGACTACCTTTATCTTGAGCCACCTGTTTCATTATTTTTTATTTCCATCCTAATTTCTCCTCCCTGTCCTGTTGAGGAGGGAAGTGATAGAGCAGTTTAATTGCACCTGGCATCCAGCCAAGGTCAGCCCACCACAGTCCTTTTTGGTGCCCAATGTGGGGCATGAGACAATGCCAGTTTTGCATTAAGCTGCTATAGCTATAGTAATGATTAAATAGCAAGCTCCTGTGCGGGTTACGGAGTTTGCTGGCTGCACTGCTTATCTCGTTATTTTGCTGAGCTTGGGAACATGTTACTAGAAATAACGACTATGTGTTTTGCCCTGGCATTGATGGCTTTACTGTGCTGGGAGACCTATTTTGTGGGGACGGTGAAGGAACTTGGGAATGTGCTAGTAAAAAGAGTGACTATGTATGTGCTTTGTCCTGGCATTGATGGCTGTGCTGTGCTGGGGGAGCTATGTTGTGGAGGGGATTGGGGAATACATCTCCTTCTCCCTACCTGTGATGTGAATGATTTTATTATGCAGGCTCCTGAGGTCCTCGTTCACCTTTACTTGAGCTGTTTAATACTACTAATTAACGCTGTTGGCATATTATGGGGTTTGTGGAATCTGGTGTTGTCCTGGTGTAAGAGAAGACAACTTTTGGATGAGGCGATACTGAAATGTGACCTGAGGCAGCTGATCCCTGGGTGGCAGGGTGTGTGGAAGGATTTGGGCAGGTTCCTAGGATGGGTATCACCTCCCATAACTTGGGCCTTTACACCTGAGCAGGCAAAAAACCCTGGCAAACTGAGGTGCCACCTGATAGAAGGATGCCTTGCCTACCCCAATGAAAATCAGCAGCTTCTTAGCACTGTACTGGGGCCTGGCCTGTGCCTA
>NW_010531211.1:0-7007 GCF_000687285.1 Phaethon lepturus | reverse complement strand
CGGTGACATCAGAACCCATCACTCAAGGACTTGGTGACATCAGAATGCATTGCTTGGGCATGTCCATCACTCAGGGATGTCACAGCAGGTCATCCTCACCCATGGCACTTGCCCCGGCAGCACTGTGGCACGAGCACACGCGCCTGGGGTTACCGCAGCACCCCTGCCCACTCCATCCCCCATCTCTTGTCCTGTGCTCGGCCTCGGTGTTTCATGCCAGTCCCAAAGGCTGCGGCTGTGTCTTCCCCGGGGCCTGTCAGGTCACTGGGGAGGTGTCTCTGGGCACACACAGTGAGAGGGTTCACTCGGTGACACCTCGTGCCTCCCTGGGAAGCTGCAGGACAAAGTCCCACAGGATCTCCTCACACCCCAGCCCTGCTGGCCAGCCCTCTGGGCTCCTCCGCTTCCTTCCACGGGTGCCACAGACTTTAGTAAGGCTTTGGATAGCGTCCCTCACAGCATCCCTCTGGAGACGGTGTCCACCTGTGAGATGAGCAGGTGCACGCTGCGCTGGGGGAGGAACGGAGCTCTTCACACTCGGAAGCCTTTCTTTACCAACAGGGTGCTCAAACACTGGAACAGGCTTCCTAGAGAGGCAATAAATACATACCATACCGTACTGTACCATACCACACTATACGGAAAATGCAATACGTATAATACAAAACACAATACATACCATACAATGCATTAGCGTGCAATACACCACTGTGGAATATACTGCCATACATTTGCATACCATACCATACAGTAGCATTTAACACCATAGTCTAACATACATCCAACACCTACCACACAATACATACCATACAGCACATACTGTACATTAAACACCATATAATATACTCCACACACTATATATAGTACAGTACAAACCAAAATACAATACAAAACAAAATACAATACTGAAAAAATGCCAATACAAACATACCATACCATATTCTACAAAATACGACACATACAACACCTAGTATATACACAATATAATACAACACAATGCAAACCAACACGACACATTACAATACAATACAATTTATAAAACATAAGAAATAACATCCCATGCACTGCATACCATAAATTTGATACCTACATTGTAATCGCAATACAGTGCAATACCTACAATGTATAAAATACAATGCCTACGGTATAAGACATACAGGACCGTGCCTCATACCTTACAGTACAATATATACCATACATGAAATGCCACACATTGAATACAGAGCGTACAATATATAGAGTGCAACAAATACCATAGCCTACATACAATGGGAAGTACAATACAAAATGCAATAGAATATAAGACATACATACCATAACATACGGTACCGTAGCGTACGTTACCACACCCACAATAACACACCATATCCACAATTAAAAATACAGTACGCTGCATAAAATACACCATGCCATACAAAACAAAACAGCATACGTACTGTACCGTACCGTACCTACCAAAAATGCAATGGCATAATGCGATGCAGCTAGAAAATTAAATGCTCAAAAACAACACCGTACCATACCCCATGCTATATCATAACCCATGCCACACCATGCATGCAGAACAAAATGCCACACCATCCATACCATACACCAATGCAGAACACAATACCGTGCCGTACCATACCTACAGTAGCATACCACACCTGCCACGCCTACCATCCAGCCAACCGCGCAATACCTACAGACCATCCCATACAAACAACCCCATACGTTCGATTCTTACAATACATACAATACAATACAATACTTAGCATCCCATCTGTGCCATGCAATATAAAGTGTACCATACGAAATAGCATACCTTACCAAATACCATAGCATTCAATGGTATACAACACCATACCATAAAATGTTTCATACCATACTACACATCCCATACCAAATTAGACCAGACCATACCATAAAAAACAACAGCATACTGTACCATACTACACATTACCTACTTTAAAATATAATACATCATGTTGTAAGATACAAAATAGAACAGAGTATGGCAAAATACATGTGCAAGACAACTTGTACACTATGTCTACACTACAGCGCATACTAGTCAACAGAAAAGGCGATACATACATCACAAAGTACAATACATGCAACAGAAAATGCAGTTCAATCTACATAAATTACAGTATGCATAGTGCAAAACAAAATGCTACACTAAATAGAAGATGATACATAATGGAATACAGTAAGAACCATACCATAGAATACATACGATACCATAAAATACACATCATTGCATCCCATGTGATGTAAACCACAACTTATTACAAAACACAGGACATCACAAGCTGCACCATTGGAACTTCTTCCATACACACACACCCTGCAGAGCATCACGGTGTTTACTGGAGGCGGCAGAGGCAGATGCTGAGGGCCCGCAGCTACACTGTGCCGTGGCGTGTGTCCGGAGCAGGAGCAGGGCCAGCCAGGCGCTTGCCTGTGCTCGGCGGGGTGGGCTCCCGAGGTGGGCTGGGCGGTGTGGGCGCCCGAGAAGCGCTGGGTGCGGGAGCCGGCTGGGAGGTGGTGTTGGAGGGTGCCGGAGCTGCGCTGGGTGGGGGCGCAGAACGATACAAAGGTTGTGCAAAACTACAGCACGGTACAAACCCCACTGCGGTACAGCATTAGCCATACAACACAAGCCATACAGTACCTAATCCACAATACATAAACTACAATAAGAAATACAGTACCATACCACAGAATAATTTGCAGGACTTTAGGTACAACACTTAAAAGGCAACGCTTGCAACACATACAATATAATAGAGACAATACAATACTGCTCAATGGAAAATACTCAATGCAGTGCATACAATAGAATAAATGCAGCACATACAATACAACACATAGAATTAATATCATTCCATAGACTACATGCATTATAAACATTATATAAAATATGACAGCATACAATAAAATTCAAGAGTATATGTACAATGACATACATAAAATACAACAGAATACATACAATACATGGAGTACAATCCGTACAAGATATACCGTTCCATACACTATATACATGACATAAAATATAACACAAGACAGTGCTATAGAAAGGGAGAGGAGAGAGGAGAGAGGAGCGAGGAGCGCGGAGCAGAGAGAAGGATATACAGAAGAAAATACAATACATACAAGCAACATGATGCATAGGATACAAAGAATACGATATACACCCGAAGAAAGTACATGCCTTAACAGAAATACCTACAGTATCATATAATACATAAAATACATACCATACCATAAAATGAAACAGAACACATGCAGAATACAAAATACGCTAGTTTGCAACATACATTAGTATACCAAATACATTAGTATACCAAATAAGTTGCAATAAATAATTACACACAGAATATAATAAAGCACATGCAAACGGTGCAATACCTGCCGTACAAAAAGGGATATGATACATAAAATACAGTTACAAAGTACTGTACAACACATAAAGAATGCCATGCAAAACCATACAATACCATATTATACCATACAATAATACCATACAATACAATGCAACAGGGTAAAACATCATACCCTACCATGCCTACCATACCTACAATACAATATGCACCACACAATACACAACGTACAAGGCAGTAAAGAATACAACCCAAAATACAACACGACATGCCATGTATCACATAGTACAACACATAAAACACAGAGAATAAAACACAGTACAATTCAATAAAATACAGCCCAATAAAATACATAAAATACAGTTCCATGCCACTCACTACCTATATTTACACAAAGCAATACAGAGGATAAACACCATACTACACAAGAGAATACAGTGGAATACAATACAATAAATATCTTACCCTACAATATATAGCATACCTCAGTTACAATGTATACAACACAGAGAATGCAATACATCAAATATAACACCCCATACGATACAATACAGACGATATAGTACATACAATACAATAAATACCATCCCGTACAATAAAACACAGCACACAGAATACATGCAAGAAAACGCAAGAGAAAATGACATATATACAACAGAATGCGTACCACAGAATAGGTATTAAACCATACAATACAATAAAAAATGCATCACAATTCCTCGTACATTACAGTTCCACATACAATACCAAAAACATTAGAAACCATACAATACCATACCAACAAATACATACAAGGCAATAAATACCATACCACACTATACATAAAACATAGTACATGAGCTACAAGACATAAAATACAATAGAAATATTATGCAAAATGCAATATGTACAATAAGATAGAAAATACAATACAATGCATAAAGACAAAAGACAAAATTCAATACAAAATACAAAATACTTTACCAGATAAACAACTCAAACTGGTATGTACAAGACAATAATTCCCATACCATAGAATATGACACAAACATGACAACAAACACCATACTGTAAACCACATATATCACACAGTACAAACCCAACACACAATACAAAACCAATTTGAATACATCAGAAAGCCAACTACAGTACAACATAACAGACTATACAATACATGCGATAGAATCAATACCATACCATCCAAGAAAACACAACACATGCAATTTGTACAAGACAGTGCAAGACAAAATATTATAAAAAATACAATACATACATTACAATACAATATCACACAATAGAGTACAGACATTTCAATACAAACTACATTACAATATCAAATACATTAGAACATACAAGAGAACACAATACATATACCACAATACAATAGAATACATACAATACAAGAAATACCATGCAAAAAACGTGACACATAAATGCACAATAAAATACAAGACACAAGAGAACACAAAATACAAGAGACGATACAATAAGTACAATAAACACCAAACCATACACTGCAAAACAGCACATAAAACATAAAATACAATACAATTAAAAAAATAATACAATACATACCAGGCAAAAGAACACATACCATAGAATATGTACTGTATCATACAATACTTGCAATACAATACAAAACACAGTTCATACAATACAATAGAAGTACAATACATAAAATACAATACCTACTGTTCCACACAGTCCATAAAATACCATCTTACCTAATACCATAGCATATGAAATGTACCATACAACTGTAGCACACAATATGTAGCATGAAATGAAAAATAAATAAAGAAATCATAAAAGAAAAAGGCAAGATAAGTACATATAATACAGCTTATAGCACTCTGTCCCAGAACTCCAGTTGTGAGACTCATGCCACCAGGTCTGGCTAATACCAATGAATATACAACAGAACACCACACAGAATATACAATACATAATACAGTACAACATAGACATACAACAGAAATTACAACCCTCTCACTGAAGACGTTTTCCTTATACCCCATCTCAACCTCCCCTGGCGCAACCTGAGGCCATTTCCTCTCCTCACTTTGTCACTCATTACTCGAAAAGAGACCGACACCCACCTTGCTCCAACCTCCTTTCAGGTAGTTGTAGGGGACGATCAGGATTCCCCTGAGCCTCCCTTTCCCCAGACTAAAGGACCCCACTCCCTCAGCCGCTCCTCATGCGACTGGCAATACACACCATACTACCCCGTGTAATACAAAATACGAGACAATAAACACTGTGCCATGCAGGACCATACACTGCAATACATACAGTAGAACACAAACTATAGTGCAACACGCACACTTCAGAGTACAATAACATGCCATGCCATACAATGCCAAAGAATACTACGCTGTGCAATACCATACAAAACGCATTACAATACCTATCACACAATCTATACAATACAGAAAACACCACCCAAAATACACTACCATACATTGAATAAAATAAGTACCATACCATATAATATGATACAAACAATACGATTGATACCATACAGTACAAACTCACTACAATGCAAACAATAGTTCACAGCACAACACAAACTAAAGTTCAAAACAATCCATACCACACAGTACCTACCATGCCATGCCCTAAAGACCACACTCTAAACACCATACCATACACTAAACTCCGTCTAGTAACATACCACCATACCATACCACTCAATACCATACCATGGACGCAATACGTCCCGTATGTACCCTTCCCCACGAAACGCCATACGTACCATACAGTACATACAGGAAATGCAGTGCAAAGTGCAACACAACGTAAAACGTAAAGCAATGCATACAACACAACACCATATGCAATCCCATACCGTACACACAGTACAAAATGCTATACCATAAATCCCAGACAGACAACAGAAAATACAATACCACACCTACCATACCAAGAAACCATGCCATAAAAACCCTACCACACATATAATACATAACACAGAATCATACCAAATCAATTACAAAGGACAATACGATAGAAAACACAGTACAAAATAGAACACAATGCACAATACAAACAATGCAATACAATACAACACAGACACTACAATACAAACAATACAATACAACACAAAACACAGTGCATACAGTACAGCCTATACAGCCTATAGCCCTCCATCCCAGAACTGCAGTCGTGGGACACATGTCACCAGGTCTCACTAATACCAATGAAAACACAATGGAATATGTAGTACATATTGTATATATGCTTGTACAAAATAGTGTACAATACTGCACTATAATCCCAAACAATCTAAGGTGCAATACAAGCCCTACCATTCATAAATGAAAAAGTTAAAAATACAATACAATTCAAAACGGAAAATGATGCACTGCAAGAGAAAAACAAATTTCCATGCAAATGACATTAGAAAACCGGATACAATACATATCATACAATACATTCCATACCATACAATACATACAGTACAATACCATAGCATAGTATAGCGTAGCATAGCATACCGTACCATACCTAGACTAAAAAAGAAAAGCAGTAGAATACAAGCAATAAAACATATGCCATAATACAAACACAATAAATGTTTTGGTGTATTCCCTAATATTATTATTGTTATAATTGTTGTTTTCTCTTCTTTAAATTGCTTTTATCTCAACCCATGAGGTT
>NW_010531210.1:20184-23703 GCF_000687285.1 Phaethon lepturus | reverse complement strand
CTCCAGAGCCAGGGACAGCAGCACTGGAAGAGGAGCTGGGGCAGACGGCGGCCGTGAGGTCAGGCTCAGCGTAAGAGGGGTGAGCTGCCTCTGCCAGAGAAGGGTGCGAGCTTCTGGCCGTATGACACGGCTGATTAGAAAAGGTACGGCTTTTTTTTGGGCACCCAAAAACCGCGGCACTTTCACGAAAACCCGTGGCAAGGCGCTCGCTCCTCAGTGAGACACCAGGGACCAGCACACGGACGTTTAGGATGCTGTCCGTGGGACTAAGAAGATTCCAACAGTTATGGAAGGACAATAAAGCAATCGTCCATGCCACACTTTGGGAAAAAAGCTGGATTTCAAACAACTCCACGAACTCATCAGGACTCGTCTCCCCAGTGCTGGCGAAAGGGAGAGCCTGGCTCAGTGCATCAGCAGTCCTGCTGGTGCTGCTACATCTCCTGCTGGCCTTGCCCTTTTCCCTACTTCAAGCATTGCATATATCTCAAAAGATTAAATAAACACATAATAAAGGGAAGATTTTGGTCACAGGGAGAGGACTGTGGGGGCACAGCCAGTACCAAATATTTTTCTGTGCCTGGTGCATCTCTGCAAGTTGGGGCAGGTGCACTTAAGAAAAACAGAGCCCCATGTTTGTGCACTCTTAAGACTGTTAACAAGCTGTGTTTAGGACCCTTTCATCGTGTGGAGGCTACTAATGTGTAAGCAAACCGTCTTTTAGCTAGTTAATAACATCAGAGCCTGGCCAGGGACTCCAGGCAGGTCTGGGTTAAACAACCCAAACTGCAATATCCATTTAATGACTGTACCATTTGCTAATGTCAAGGCAGCAGAAGGTGCAGAGAGGTCGCAGCTGGGTGAGGGCTGCCTCTCGGACTAAAGAGGGCACAGAGGTGCCTTGGACTGCAGGGAGATGCAGCCAGTCACCCCAGCAGCCTGAGAGCCTGGCAGTGGGGAGAAATCAAAGGGGTGAAGCAGGGGGGTTCCCTGCAAGCCTCCAGCCTGCAGAACCCAACAGCAAGAGCAGACTGATGCTGCAGGTGGATTGGCTTGGTGAAGCATCCCCAAAGCACACAACAGCCCGCAGACTGGTGCCTAACACCAGCCATGTGCTAGCAGGAGAGAGTCAGTGTGCATAGCTAGGTTCTGGCTTACATATGCACGCAAATAGTTTTAATACAGGTAGCCATGGCCAGCTGAAACTGGCCACAAACCATTTAATCTATATGCCCACAGGGTCTTGGTTAATGCCTCTAACCTGGGCACTCATGGGAAAATGACTCCACTGCAAAAATCCTTTGTAACTTATGCTGCCTTGAGCTGCTAGAAGACGTGGCTGTGATTTGTGGCTGCACAGATCCAGTCCAGCACCAGACAGACAGAGCTGACACTGGAAGGCTTGGTTAAAGGCCAGGCTGCCGTGTGCCTATGTGTATAGGTTTAAGCAGTTTGCAAAGCCATTTGGCTTTAGCTGTCTCTCTACTAATCCCTGGTGCACCCTACTTGCACCTGAGGTAGGTATCCAAACCCTGTCTGTCTACCAGAAGTCAGACTCCAGCAGCACCCACATGGCAGGAGCTGTCACCTGCGAGTGTTTTCATCTATATAAACAAAAATAAAAACAACCACAATTAGTAATGGCCATGGAGGTCACTGGGGAATGCAAAAATTCCAGTTGCAACACAAGGTTCAATGCAAGATCATCTAGGAGGAGAAGGCAGTTTTTATTTTTCGCAAAGGTGATTCAGCTCACACTCAGTCTCTCCCAGGTTTCACTCACGCATTCTTTCATGCTCCCATACAAACACCAAGATCTGTGTACCCCAGTATCCCAGTCAGGACCACTTGTGGTGGCACAGGAAATAAGGGACAGCAGTTCTTAAGGCTGCATCATGGCTCCTGGATTCTCCTTAGAAGGGCGGCTCTGCGCTGGGTCTTGCGCATGCCTCTTGTACTCTTTAGGAACCGACAGCGATTGCGATCTTCTGCCTCTTCATCCTGTCCTGCCTCTGTGAGTCATTAGGAACAATGCTGATTTACTCAGGCTGGTTGGGCTCATTTCTGGGTGTAAGCTCTCCTTTGTTTTAGGCTCTCCTTTGTTTTACTGCTCCAGATGTCTTGAGAAGTTGCATGCCTATTGCTCTGCTCTTGATGACCTGCTGATCTAGCAGATCGGCACATACCATTCTTTTAACCCTTCTTCTCACAGCTTCTCCAGCTGCTTTCACATCCAGACATCCCATTCAGCGAAACGAAAAAAAAAATCTGTTACAAATCTCCATAGTCTGAGCTGAACTCCAAATTGCTGACACCATGTTATAAAAACCCCTAAAAGCACAGTGGGCTTCGCTTTCTCATGGCATTGCTTAGCACATGAAAAACCACAACACCCTTCCCCCTTACCAGCTCCTTGGAAAGTTTCATCATCATAATTAAAAGCTGAATTTAGCCATTCATTCTCCCTGCAGAATGATGGGGGGTCATCAAGTGAGTATAGCACACACCTGCCTTGTTTGCCATGATATCTCCTTTGAAATCGCTCCTTTCACCAGTTCAGTAGATTCCTGAAAAAGTCTCGTATTTGCTTTGTTATATTGTGTTGGGGCCCTGCAGCTTTTAAACTTGATCTCCTTCAAGTTTATTTGGATTCATGCATGGACAGAGAAGATCTGGTTTGTCTAAAACAGATGAGATATGGCGCAAATGACCAGGAAAGGCTCTGCAAGCTCATATACAGTCTATTGATTAGCTGGGGTGTCTTCCGTCTGACATCTCTCCCACCTGATACCCATGTTGGGGATCATTCCAGCCTCTCCCAACCAAGCTCCTAGGGGTTTCTACATACAAGGCCAAAAGCAGGCGGACCAAGGAGCATCACGCCATCCGTCACGGTGCAGCTCTACAGCTTCAGGTAACCACACATGGGGAAGCACTTCCAAAACAACCAACAAAAGGTGAAGCTGCAAGGAAAGGAGAGAGAGACAAGAACAAGCTGGGGGAGGAGACCACCAGGATTTCCAGTGCCGCACAGAGGAATATGAATAAAGTCCCACAGACCCTATTGGAAAGGGGCTCCAGCAGCACAAGATCACAGTCACTCATAGCTCGTCCCTCAGCAGCACCCAGACACTTTGCCCAGACAGTGCCAGCCCCTGTGCACTTTAGTCCTCTCTCTTGGCCTGGACCCCAAATAACTCCAGATTCCACAAGAAGCCAGGTTGTTCCAGGCTGGGGAGTGAAAGGGGGACACACTGGGAGTGTGTCACACACAGGAGCACACAGCCTGTCCCAAACGCCCCAGACCAGCATGAGAAGGAATGCAGTGCCCAGTGAAGCCAAGCAGTTTTATCGGCTCTCCTGTGGCAAGGTGCTAGATGAGGATGGGTAGGAACATTAGCAGAGGAAGGGTGTTCACCGGAGGAGAGACGGGAGGGGGCTGTGAGGAAGGAGCTGTCTCACTGGATGCACCAGGCATCACGGAGGGACAGTGTGTCCCTCTCTCTCCAGGTCTTTAAT
>NW_010531210.1:18369-20153 GCF_000687285.1 Phaethon lepturus | reverse complement strand
GGAGAAGAGCTGCATTGTGTCAGTGGCTCAGGATGCCCCATGGAAGAGCAGAGAGCAACTGAGAGCTGCAGAGCAGGCACCCTCCATCCTCCATGCCCACGGGGCTGGCACATAAGTCAGGGGGGCTTTGGTCTTCCTTTCTCTTTGCGAGTGGGGACACGGGACTCCCAAGCCCAGAAGCTGATGGGTGGCCAGAGCTGGTGTGCCCAAACTAGCAAAGGGGATATTTAAGCCAAGTGCCCTTTCAAACCTGACCTGACACAGTGCTCTTGTAGCACAGCCAACTGATCTCTGCTGGCCTGGCCAGCGTTGTCCCCATCTGGGCCACCACAGCGTCCATGTCTGTGACCGCAGGATCTCCCTGCCATCGATAGCTGCTGCTCACGAAGCCACGAGTGCCCAAGTAGCTCCCACACCTACAGGCTGAGACCCAGCTGCCAGAGCTGGCCCAGCAAGCCAGCCCAGGCTGCAAATCCACAGCTGACGGGACAAGCCCTGAGCAGACAGGACAGCATTCCCGGGCTGCAAGCACAGCCTCTGGCACCATTCATGAGCTGTTCTCAGAGGCATTATGCTTGCAAATGAACTCGGCCAGCAGGGACTCCCAGAACAGCCACTGTGCAGTCAGGGGACCATCCCCAGCAATATTCCCACCGCCTGCAGTCGCTGAAGGGGGCTCTCACAGCCAGGAAGATCCCACCCTGGCCTCTGCTCCCCCAGCCACAACCCTTGTGAAGGGTCTCACAGATACAGCTCTCCTTCCCTACCAAAAAGCTTTTCTCTTCGCCTCATCCCAGATGTTCACGCAGCTATTTGCAAGGGCAATCATCTTATCTTTCTTTTTTCTTTTTTTTAAAAGGATTTTCATTTTCCATTTAGAAGTTCTCCTGCTCCCGCAGAGCTCAGAGAAATGGGTCTCATTCTTATCTGCAGGCATGAGCTGATAGCAGATGAACTCTGGCAGCTCTTCCAGGAAGGTGTGTGCAAGGTGATTTCAGCCATAAAGCCATCGTGGGTGTGGTGTGATTTTTTTTTTTACTCTCCTCATTCTCCACGTAGATATTTGCACTGATTTACAGGTTCCCTGTGCCCCTGTGGGTTTACATCTCCTGAGGGAGGTATGGCTATAAACGTGACTGCCCGGCTGCGTGTGCAGGAGGGGTGTCCTCTGCAGAGTGGAGCCAGTGACTCGCTCTAACCCCAGACAGGCAGCGCAGGACGATACCGCAGTTTTTCTCACAGTCCCCAAGTGATCTGCCTGGCCCTGTGGCGTGATGGGGGGACAAGGGCTGGGAACCCACCGTCTCAGTGACGTGGGAGATCCCTGCTGGAGGTGCAGAGCGAGCTGTGCCTTTCACGGTGCTGTCAGCGCGCAGAGCGGGACAATGCAAGGGGAGGGAAAGAAGCCGCCGAACAGCCCTTTTGGGGAGAGAGAGGTTAAAGGACGGGCTGCGCGGAGATGCGGGAGGGAGCCAGGGCTGTTTTCAGCAGAGCTGAAGTTAGAGCGGGGCCGTGGCCGCCCAGACACCCCCCTCCTCCGGCAGGAGGATGCCTTTGTGCGCAGTTTATGCATAATAGATCCTCCGAGGAAAGAGATACTGTCTCTCTGCTCCAAATACAATTTCAATTAGATGAATAGCAGCATAATCCCGTAGAGGCACTCAGCTGGGAACTGACCATGTGAGAGGCAAGCGAGCCCTCCCCCAGCCGAGCGGTGAAAGGGGATCCCCCCCCCCGCAACCTGCCGGCGAGGAGGCCCCCAACCCCTCCCAGAGGGACCATCT
>NW_010531210.1:14049-18225 GCF_000687285.1 Phaethon lepturus | reverse complement strand
GCTGCAAACAAAGGCAGCGCTTCAAGGCTGGTGCTCTGAGCCCCCCGGGACAGAGGAAGAGGAGGGAGCGAGAGCCCCAGAGGCTCCCGCGGAGTCCCCTGTGATCCTTCGGGCAGGAGTGCTGCGGGAGAAGATGGGGCAGCGAGACGGGCAGAGCACGTTGTCCCCCCGCAGCAGATGATGCCACCACAGGGTAAGAGGAGAAAGGAAGGAGGAGACATCACAGGCGACTCGCTCCAAACTCTACTCGCTTCTCCTCCAGCTCTGCCCCTGCTACATCCCAGGGCAGGGACTTGCTTCTCCTGCCATCCTGGCCAAAGGGCAGAGCCGCTCCACCATCTGTCAGCGACAAACGCAGCAGCCGTGCAAGCGGCAGAGCTGAGCACTCTTTTCCCTCTGAACCTCTCTGGGCTCTTGGAGGGAATTTCCTCTTGTGCTGAAATTCTCAGACTTGTCCCTAGTGCTGGAGAGGCAATTTGGGGAAAGTCTTGAGAAACCAAGGTTGTGCAACCAGGAGTTTAAAGCGATTTTCAACCCACAAGGCAACTGATGACACTTATGTCAGCAACTATTACCAAAACGCTCCGGTTCCACTGTTACAGCAACCCCTTCCCAAGCAGGAGCACACCACGTTTGTAGGACATCACTCACTGCTCCACAGCAGATGCTCACAGGTATCAAACCACCAGGTCTTCGGCTTTGTGATGCCTCCTCCGCCCCTCCAAGCACCCGTCAGAACAAATCCCCCGGCCAGGGCACCCGCCGTCTCCCTGCCTTAGGACAGATGGGAGAGTAGTTACAGTGCTGCAGCACGTGAAGGAACATCGTCCAGTCCAAGGGGCAGCTTGGCAAGCTCTGCAAGTCATCTTCTTGCTAAAGTCAACAGCTCTGAGCCTGAATACACACAGCTGGGCACAAAGTGACTAGAGATCACATCTGCTGAATAAGAAGGGGTCATTGTTATGCTTTGTCACCCATTTCAGAGCAGATAGCACTTTAAAGCCATTTGGTTTTGCACTCTGAATAGTCAAAAAGGTCAGGCACTGAGCATGGGCAGTGGGGTATTTTCCCAGCGCTGGAGCATGATGTGAATATTCCCAGGTGCGAATATTTGTCTGAACATCCGCTGCCTTCCCAGTCCCACAGCTCGGGAGGGGAGAGCTTTGGTATTTTCCACAGCTGAGACCTGGTGCACTTGTGCTTTCCCTGTGCCCGCCAACCCTCCACCTCGGCAGCTTGCTGCTGCGCAGCCGGGCTTTAGCCAGCGACCCCGCGAAGCCAAGCAACAGAGCTGCCGATAGACGAGCTCCGGGGGGACCCCGGGGCTCAGAGGCAGGGCTCAGCCACAGCCTGACCCTGCAACCAGTGCCTTTAATTTACTGTTAATCTGAAACACAGCCAGAACATGCTAATGAAATGCCAGTTATTGGTTGCCAGTGAAAGGGGCGCTGCTTTCTCCTGCTTTTTGTGTCCTGGGATGCGTGCTGGAAGCACTGCGCACGACAGGCACCCACAGCCAGCCAGGCATGCTCCCCACCACGCTGCTCCCACACTGCAATTACAAACCCCGACATAAATCATGGTTAACCTTTGGTCTCTCTCATATGTTTGTCCAGAGGCTACAGAAATATTGCACAAGACACGTGATAGACAGAGGAAAAAAAATAACTTTTATTAAACTGTCCCAGAGTGGGAGGGAAAGGGGAGTTTTTGGAAAGTCAATACTTTTCACAGTAAGGGAACGCGTTTGGGAAAATAGTGCAGACCAGATATTCTTTTATCAACATTTAAAGGTATGCATTAGGATCCCAAAAGGGACAGACACACACCCTCGTGACTCACATACAGTACAGCTTTGCGCTTTGACTCTGAGCTGGTATTTGTTTGGTCTTTTCAAAACCAAAACAACTTGCTTTCCCATCAGCTCAGCTCGTTCCAACTACCCTGATTTTAAAACTCCTGCTAATTCCCTTTCTCTCCTCTCCCTCTGTCACTGCTGCAAAACACAGATGAGCATATCCTAATGCCTTGTTATTTCTGAATGACACAGGATTAACTAGAAGGAGAGAAACCTGATTTTGCAAAACCAATTGAGGTTTGAATTGCGAGAAAAATAAACACCTTGCTTTGCCCAATGCAGAACTCATTATGAGATGTTGCAGCTACCTGCAGATAGAGATATCATCCAGCTGTACGTGTATTTGTGATTCTAAAACTGGAGTCACAAAGGCTGATAATATTGTGAAAGAAAATTCCTGTAGGCTGAAACCCATGAAAGCAGGCACCAGAAAAGGTGGCAGGAAAGCCCAGTGAATATCCAGGCTGAGTTTCTGAAGAGGAATCATCCATACTAGAGCATGCAAATATAGCCTCATGCATCTTTTGTGTTCGCTTTCCACAAACCTGCGACTGAATGAGTTTTACTAGCACAAATGTTGGAGGAAAGTGAAGTTCAAAGCTGCATGCATGAGTAACCATGGAAACTGAATTTCAAATTTGCACATGCGAGTATTTGTATCCACAGTACTTTATACGCTTGGCCAATGCGGGAAGAGGGACACCATCATGTCACAACTGGCCAATCACAACTTAGAAACACAGCTTGAATTTCAAATATCACCTACTTACAGCAAACCTCCGTCCGTGGAGCGGAGAAAAAAGAAATGTGAAAAAACCTGCTTCAAATTGCCATCTGCTCGTGAATATTCCACAATTATTCATTGGATACATTATTCATTGTGGATTATTCGCTCAGATCTAACAGCGATAGTGCAATGGGTATTTAAACATTGTGACGAGGAACCATTTCAAACATAGAAGGTCTATGTGACTGTCCCCATGTATGAATATGGATGTGCTCCTATCCTGCAGGAATCTCTGGGAACAATAGCTGTGTGGTAAATACCTTGTCCTCCGCACCAACAAAAAACCTAGAACTCCATGATAAACTGCATTTTTTTTAATCCCTTTTCCTGTTCATTTGTCCTCTGCCCCAAGCCCTCCTCCCTCAGCTGGGCTACTAATGCACCAAAATCAGCTGCCATTTTAGCAACAAAGGCACTTGCTGTTTCCTTCGTTGTGGCTTAGGTTATAGAAGAGGATTGGCGAGACAATGTTTTTCCCACTTCCACCCCAGCCTTCCAGTGTGACCCGCATTAGGTGGTGAAAATAATAAAAACAAAGCAAAACAAAAACCTCTAAGTACAATGCTGTGTTTGCAATCATGGCTTTCCCAGGAAACCTTCATAAGTTGCCTTGCAGTTTGCAGCGACCACAGCACAGATGGTTTTTAGGCCTCTTTGCAAGTTCTATTTTCATGGCCATAGAGCCAACCGCTCCATGGCCATCAGTGGCAGGTTGAGCCTTGCAGACCTGTGTGCCAAAGTCATGGCAAAACAGAGACACCCCAAAACATTCCTCAACGGAAAGCAATGACCAACAGGTATGGAAAGAAACAGCCTTGGGAGGAGGGCAAGTTTGGAGAGGTGCACACTCAAATGTGATGCTGGGGTATGATGGAGCTGATGCAACCAGGCTGTGCCAGGATTGCTTAAGTAGAAAAAACACAGAGAAAAGGAAAGGGGAAAACCCATAAGAAATAGGGAAAAAAATACAGAAATCTAATGAAAGAGTCCAAAGGAGCACAGGATGGGGTTATGCAACTTCGATTTGTCCAGTGCTGTTCACAGACAAACACTCCTCCAAAGCAGCATGGACTTGTGCAAGTGAGGATTGTGAAATCCCCGTGCTGCTGCCAGCTGTTGCCCAACTCTGCCGGGTAGCAACGCTGTACTGCAGAGGACAAGCCACGATCCTACAAACACTGCAGCAAGGCTCCGGCGTGATATGCACAGAGACCTTCCCCATGGGGGCTGGGCTGAGGTCCCTTCTCAGTGCTGCGCTGGGCCGTGGTGGCCTGCAGCACGGCAGTCCTCTGCCAGGCAAGCTCTCCCTTAGCGGGGGTCTCATCAAAATGGTGCAACCATCATGGAGTAAGACGTGGTCGAGGATAGATAGGGCAGCCTTTCTGCCATTACCAGTAGCACCTTCCAGGCTACTACTGATGCGGAAGATATGTGGTCTGGTCTCTGATGGGCCAGGGTGCTCTATGCAGGAGGCCTACAGATGTCATGCACAGGCACAGAGGTGACTCCCCAGGTCTTACTTCCATCCACA
>NW_010531210.1:0-14018 GCF_000687285.1 Phaethon lepturus | reverse complement strand
CCTGCTGAAATGGAAAATGTGAAAAACTCCCATCCAAAAATGCTTGTAATGTCCAGGACTGTGTGCACTTGGACCTCAGAAGAAACTGATCTTCCTTGGGGTGCAGAGGCACACTGAGCCCAATTTCTTGGTCCCAAAGGTTTTAGGCAGGGGGCAAACCTTGAGTCAATGCACGGACACCCAGCTTTAGGACCTTGGGCAGCTTTGGAAAGGATCTGCTGAACACAAACAGGCCAGACAAGGATCTTAAGATGCTCTCCTGAAGGCAAGCTTGTAAAATCCAGCTATGTGGGGCTCCAGGACCCAACACGCTATCTGGGAGCTCCCATTGGAGGACTGTTGGGACTGGGGTTTATTTAGAACTTCCTACATGGATTCTCATGATTGTTGACTGGAAGAGTAATTCCCAGCTGGAAGAGCAGCTTTGGTAGTGGGATGATTGTCCCGTGTTCGGAGTCTGTAAACCCACAGGGGTGTCTTCCCTCAGCTCTGCTCTGCAGGATTTGACTCAGTGCAAGCTGCACAGACACGCTCCCTTGCTATGCTCTGCAGGGATGGGAATGGGCAATTAAATGGTTTAGTTAATGGCAAACAGTTTATTTGCTAAAAAATGTTATCTTCATCCCTTTAAAGTTCAATACTGAGGTTTAACTTGCAGCATAAAGTTAGTTGAAAAACATTTTATTATCTGGACTTGCACTGCCAGAAGAAAAGGGACAGTCTTCTTTCACCCACATATCCAGGAAACCAGAGAGCCAAGGTCTCTTGGGGATTTGAGCCCCATTTCACTGGCACTTTCCTTCGTTCTTCAACTACAAAATTCACACAGCAGGGCTTATTCATTCCACATAAGCAAAGACAATAGTTACTGCATTAGTGAGCTTCAAACACAGACCAGGACCTTCCACGCCTCCACGGAGGTATTTCTGCTCTCGCTCAGAGCTGGATAAAGGACAACAACAGCTTTACCTCATACACTTCCAGATGTTGCTTCATTTGTCCCAGGCCTGCAATGCTCTAGAGACCCTTTGGAAGGAGCCAGGACCAGAGAAAGATGTGATTTCAGTGCAGCATCAGACCCACCCCAGGGACCACTGGAGCATCTCCAAGCCATGTCCCATGCCACACAAGCTGGTGCTCTTCATTTCCTACTGCACTGACACTTAGTCCCTCAGTAGCCTGGAAAAAGCAGCAGCCAAAGACATCTTGCCTCTGGGGCCAGATGAGCCAAGACAAAGAGGCCTGGAGAGGGAAGATGAACGTACAAAGCATGGAGAGAAGCGTCAAGTCCCCAAAGGGAACAAAGCAGCAGCTCCACATCTTGCCTGGTTCTGTTCCCCTTTCCTCTCCAATATTCAGTATCTTTCCCAGGTACAGGTGGGACCACACACTCTTTTGCCTCTCTTTACTGGCTAGCCAGACAAAATGCTGGAGGATCTAAATACTGCTGTAACATGACCATAGTCTCGGAGAACATCTCCTCCAACCAGCAAGTGCAAAACCAGGTAACGAGACCCATCGTCCTTTACCATCATCCTGCTCTGGATAAGGGGTCAGGGCTACAGCTATAGAATTGTAGTTCAACACATCTGAAGCCGGGAGGGGAATGACTTCATCTTTTTGTTCACCTCTTAGACAAAATCTTCAAGCACCACCATGAAGCGAAAGGCTTTGGGGAAAACCAGGAAGAATGAGGAGAAAACCAACAAATCCCAGAGGACTTAAAGGAAAATGAGGAAAGGGTGTGAGGGTGGCACCCCCTTCACTAAGTGCCACCTGAACTGAAGCCACTTTCAAAGCAAATGGCCTACCGTGCCAGAAGGTGGCCAGCAGTGAGTTCCTATCTGCAAATCGAGACATGTTCATCTCAGTAAGTTTCCACTGGAAATACAGTTGGGCCAAAATAGAAATTTGTTGTTGGAATGTGTCAGTTTAGATCATATTTTCTATGGAAAAAAGTCAAAATGAATAATTTCATTTTTCCCTTCCCATTTCACTGAGGTAGAAAGTTTCATTTGACCATGATTCATTTCATTTAAACTTTCATAGCTAAATAACTTTTTGCACCAGAATAATATATGTGCATCCACATTAGATGTTTACCATGTAAATCTTGCTGAAATGAGCTACCATTACCAAATTACTGCATTCTCCTCCATTTTACAACTACATTTTTCCTAGGTGACACCTTCCAATTTGTGCACTGATGTGAACTTGCACGCATTTCATCATGGTTGAAGCAGCCTTGTCTGATACGAACTATCCTAAAACCCCACCAAAGTGTACTTGGGATTGGATTACCCGAGGAGGATCCATGATGAGCAGCATTTGTGACACCTGGGATCCAGTCCTTCCCCAGGGGTAACAAAGCAAAGACACATCACATAAAAAGACTTACTTGATGAAACGATCCTGTTCCAGCCCAGACTGAACCAGACAGGTACACAAATCATGGTTAATATTCTCTGAACTTTCATGGTATGCAAAAAGAGTCTATTTACATCCGGAACTGAGATTTGACTTCTTTAATTGACCTGGGAAGAAAGCCTTTTCAAGCCCTGGGAAGAAAAGGGTTATTGCTGTCCTGTAGGAGGGGTCCCTGGATGCTGTTCTAGATCTTTTACAGGTGACCTGGAGTGAATTATGTGTTCTGTGCCTTGGTTTCCCTATTTGTGAACACTTAATTTTCCCTAGAGGATGTCTGCAATCCCACTGGTGCTCATAAGCCCAGCAAACACTTGTGGAGGGACATGCAAGGGAGGTCGCAGGAGCTCAGCACCACCACAGGCTGTCATGGCACAGGCTGTGAGCTCTGGGTACCAGCCAGCTTTGCTCTTTGATCCTAGTTCCCCACCCATCCACACTGCATAGAGCATTTCTGGGCCAGCTCCTCTCAGGGCTGTTTCCTACAGGTAAGATGGACAAGACCACCCCAGGTTTGTGTCCTGCTGCCATGCCCAGACCTCTGCTATCTCAGACACAACCCCACTCATCCCCCTCAACCCACACATGGACCTGCTGCAGGAATTGCTGGACTGTCCTGTCCCGAGCACATGCCCTTTGGGACTAACACTGTCTTTTCACATGTGTCTGTACAGCACCTAGCACAACGACCTAATTATAACAGAAGCTAAAATTAGGTGCTTATTAACTTCATAGCCTCTGGGCACCACTACAACACTTAATAATGCTGCAGTCTAAGAGTAACTCAGGACCCATCATAATCTTCACAAAAAACTGTCCTTAGGGAGAGTTTCTGTACAAGGTCTCAGTCTTCCATTAGGTCATATTGTATACAAGGAAAAAAAAGAATCTGTTCAAATGCCTAAGGATTTCAATCCAGTTCAATGATTTCAGCTGCAAAATGAAGGTGTGCATATGTTGTCACCCCTGAACTTTACTTTCGATTGTAAGCTTTGAGTCATAAGCTTCGAGGACAGTTTTTGGGTGTTAAGGCACTTGGACTCAGGACACCTTATGAGTATGTAAAGGCCAGGGCAGGTCCCACATTGCTACCCTAGACATGGAGCAGGGCAATAAAACCAGCAGCACAGAGCCAAAGCCAAAGTGTTTTCTCCTGTCTAGTTCCCACAGCCTCCCTCCTGCAACCAGGATTCCCGGTGGGGTGAGCTCCAAACCCAGGGGGAATTTAGGACCATGGCTGGAACAGAGCATTGCTAAAATTCAATTTGCTGCTTAAATACAACCCAGTGGACTGAAGTATTGGAGATGAAATATGGTCCATGGCAGGTCCCTCAGGAAAGGCTGAGAAGCAAGACAGCAAAACCAGCTGATTCAAGTGCCCCATGGTCAGGCAAGGGACAGGGTGAGCTCAGCATGCCATGGGCTGGTGGGACACGGAGGAAGAGCCAGACACAGCACCCTGGGGAAGGCACAGACATCCTAGCCTGGGCTGTCTCCCTATCCAGCAGCAGCTTAGAGATGCAGAGACAGGATCAGAGCAGAGCTTGCAGGGACAGGGATGGACCCAAGCACCTTCTCTGAAGACAACCCCCCGCCACCCAGATCAGCTCGTTCTTTGTCCCAGGCGAAGGAATTACTTGTACGGCCCCAAATGAACAGCAATGAGGCTCTAGGCAAGCACCAGCCAAGCTGGGAAGTCAGATGCTGCTATCGCACCACACACCTTCTCTTCTGTTGCTGATTAATGAGGCTGACAAGGAAGGACTCAGAGCCTCCTCCCAGCTCCTCATGGACACCCCCCACAAGCACTCATATTATCTGTATCAAGCACATTTTTATGTAAATGCTCTAACCATCCCTTTCAGAGGTACAATGCCTCCCAGACTAAGCCCCTGAATGGCATCGGCACATTTCTCGTGCCTCAGCTGCTCACCCAGACAAACAGAAGTGTGGCTCTCCACAAAGGGCTATGGTAATGCCGAGCGGGAGGAGAGTTGAGGGGAGGGGGCAAGCAGGGGCCAAAGCTATTTCAATGACAGAAGAAAAGCTGGGCGCTCAGTATCTCGATGAGTCAAGGAAGGGACAGGCCCCACAGATGGATAAATGGAGTTGCACGAGGCAGACGGCTCAGCCCCACAACAATGCACCATCTCTGGTTGGCGTGGTGGCCCTGGGGTCCACCATGGGGCCCCAGAGTGTTGCTGCGAAGGCAGGGTCTGGCTTGCAACTTGGGATCTCTCTGTGGAGACTGACACAGGAAAGCTGAAGCAGCCTACGGAGCGGGGAAGGAGCGTGTGGAAAACCATGAAATGTTGAAGACTCTCACGTGCCATCCCCAGCCTCCACACGTGCCACAGGGACATAAGGGACAAGAAGAGAGTCGATATCCCACACTCCACCATCATCCCATCACAACTGGGACCTTCTTTCATCTCTCCTAAGGTGGTACTCTACAACGCTTCCCTTCATGGGCTGGTCTGTGGTGCCTGGTGGCACAACCAGCAGCACCACCAGCACCAGGTGTGCAAGGGTCCTCATTCAGGACAGAACAATTTCTTCTGCCAGGAAGAAAGATAGGTCAACAAGTAACATGTTCATTGAGAAGGGTTTCAAAGGATCCAAAGGCACTTCTCACCCAGTGTTTGAGGCTGGTGTGCCAAAGAGGTGGCTCCCAACACCACCCACCCAGCCACTAGGCAGAGGGACTTTCTAGCTTTTCTCTGCAGCAGTTTTGTATGACAAACCAAGTTTTACAGTTTCATGCATCTCTCATAGGTTGCATCTTCACAGCCACGGATTAGGAACAACCTCATAGGAGCCCTAATGGGTTTACCAGAGATGTGGCTTGCCTTTGACATCCCCCGTGTTCCTTCCTGTGCTCAGTAAAGCCTCTGTGGGGACAAGCCAGGATCAGATGTGCATGGGACCCTATCTCTGTTGGAGGAGCCCACGGGGAAGGAAGGTGGAGCTCAGTTTATGCTCCAGCAGGATTGCTGCAGTTGTGAGACACAGCAGAGAAACCCCCATGGGGAATTGAACGTGTCTGTCTGCGAGTGAGGTCTACACGGGAGGGTGTGCAGGGAACTGAAGACAGAGCAATGAAATGACATACAGATTTGCTACTCACCACCTCACACACTGTCGGGGGCAGACCCCTGAAGATGGGAACATGAGACAAATGTCTACGCACAAACGGGGTAATTTGGGGCTGCCCAGATGTCCCACACCAACGTCATCTGACTTTCACAAGGTCAACTCTACAACAGCAGCTCTGCTCTGCTGATGGAGCGCAGCAACACCAGACCCCACCTGGCAACATCTTGTCCCTCTCTTGTCCTCTGCTGTCACAACGTTGGTCGCTCACACCAACCGTCCCGTGAGGCTGCTGTGAAAAACTGGGCAGGTTTTGGCGGGGACGGGGGGCCAGCACAGCACGGTTTTTCCAGCGTCACTACAAGCCAGAGCACCGAGCAAGCTCGGCAAGAAGGTCAGGATCCACGCGGAAAGCGCAGGGCAGTGTTTCCAGTTGCTTCTCACGTACAGAAATGCAGGCAGCACATGCCCTTACTCTTGCTGCCAGCCAAGCTGTGCACTCAGCATATTAGTCTCCCCCTGCAAAATCAGGCCAAGGGCACACGGGCATCTTTTCCATTGATTCTTTCACTGTTTTGATAATTCACCGTTAAACTGCAAGGAAGTTTGCAGTGAGAGGCAATAACTACAGGGACAGTCATGGGATGGGCATTGGATCTGGGCCCTGTGCAAGGGCAGGTGCCTGACTTCCCCCTTGCCATGGAGCATGGAGACATGGCCATAGGGATGACAGCCAGTGTCCCAACCCCACCGGGTTGCAGTGCCCATGGGGACCACTCGCACCACTCTCCTGTCCCACTTCCTCCAGCGCTGCTAGCTGGGTGAGCTGGACCAGCCTCCTCCCCTCTCCAGGTCCTCCGTCGCTATTTATTCCAGCAGACTTCGCATCATCCACCTGCCCCACCAGTGGGACAGAGCAGGGACAGCCCTGGGTGTGGGAAGGAGACCCCAGGGATGAATCTGGAGTGGGGCTGATGGAGGGGATCGTGCACATGGCATGAGGCTGGGGCAGCCTGGGTCTCTGGGTCCCACTGGTGCCAGCATAGCTCAAGGGCTAAAACAGGTTTTCTGGCTGCAAATTAACTTCTCCCTCACTCCCTCCAAACATGCGCTTTCTGGCGTTCCCCAAGCCCAGGGCCCCATCCCACCCACCAGGCTGGGGACTGCAAACCCAGGCAAAGTGCAGCTGAGGTTTGGGTCAGCTCTGCCCTGGAATGTGGGCTTTGCAACAAGCAATTATGATAATTGCCAGTGACAATAACAGGCAGAAAATGTTTGCGTCATGGCAACACAGGAAACAAACTCCAAGCAGAGCCTGTGTCTGTCAGACATCCTTCACAGCGCAGCTCATGCTCATGCTGCTGCCGATGCCCCTGACTTTTCTAACAGCCGGGCCAGACTCTGTGCTCCATTCCATACCCACCAGCTTGGAAGCCGAACCAGCGTGGGTTATGCGATCCCAGAGCTGTCCTGAGCTGGAGACAGCATTACAGTTACATGTGGGGCGGGTTTTGCTCAGTTAGAGATCCCTGCTTGTCTCAGCCCCACAAAAGTACCCCAATCAGGGCGAACCCCCTGTCCCTCCAAAATGGGGATGCACTAGGCTACTTCGCAAAATCCATTGGGGGTTATCCACCACTCGATGCACACAGGCATCCCTGCAGCGCTTGGCACAGCTCCCCAGTCTGAGCACTGGAGGTGGGTTGTGCCCCATCCAGCTTGCAAAGGTCGTGCTGTCCACAAGCAGCGTCCGTTCACGGTCACTTTGCAGCTAGGTCTGTGGGTGGCAGACCCATCGCCGCTGGACACCAGCACCCAGGCGTGTCACCCTCTGCGCCTGCCATTTCCAACCCTCTCTGCTCCCCTTCCTCCTCACTCATTCCTATTCCTTTGCATAGCTCAGTCGTGGCTGATGAGACTTCCCTCCACTTTCCCATTAACACAAAAAAAGATCATATCTGAACTGAGGCCAGGGAAATAAAACTCAGCTCCACAGAACAGTGACTCAGCAGTTTATAACCAAGGTTACAATTGAAGCTGCACTTACACGGTTTGGGTGCTGGCATCTGCTCATGAACACCAAACCACACAGTGCCAAATTACAAGCCAGGGAGAGGGCAAGCATGGCCCATTCCTGCCCCAAAGACCTGCACCCCTCCTGTCCTCAGCTGCAGGCTGTGGTCCCTGACACGGCTCTGCAGGGCTCACACATCCAGGGGGGAATGGGATGGCTTCCTCCTCCTTGTCCATCAGCAGCATCACTCTCTGCCATGCTTCCCATTGCAGTTAGGTCTGTGGTCAGCTAAAAATGAGTGAGCTGGACTCTCGTCACCAGGGGCTTGGTCTGAAGACAAGGACATTGTGTAAGAGCTAACGGATGGTGTGATGTGACCTGCAGCATCTTTACTGCCAACAATGATGCACATAAGCAGACAGGTTGGCTTTGAGATCCCAAGCTGATAGGTAGAAAAGATTATGTCCCCTATCTTGTTTGAGCTCCAGAGTCACAGACAGCAAATATTTTCATTTTACTCCATTTTCCATTTAATTTGTAAAAAGTTGCACAAGTAGCACTGCAGCCAGCTGCTGTTAACTGCCACTAATTCCTGCAGCCCTGAGGAGTTTTCAAAGAGCAGGTGAAGTTAACGCCGGGCCAAATGTTTAGAGAGGGGAGGAATAACGACTCAGATGCACTTGCAGGCTCATCTGTCTGGCTTTGACGCCAGGTGAAGGAGCAACTGATACACCACTCTGTTAGCAAGACATTGAAATAGAACAATATAATTAAGACCAATTACATGGTTTTATGGAAATGGATTTTTTCAGACTAGCATGGTGCTTCTTGAGGAGATTAAAAGATTGGGTGATAATGGAAAAGTGCTTCTAGGTGAATTTCTGACAGAGGTGTCTGATGTGGTGCCACAGAATGGCTCTCAGGGATCAAGTGCACACAGTGAATGGATGATCTCAAAACCAGGAGTGACCACTTTGATGTTTTCCTGGCCAGGTCTCAGCTTTTCAACTCTGTTACCTGTTTCTCGAGAAAAAGTCAAATCGGGAGTGCTTTCCAGGAGAAGCACAGGGTTTGCATGCTGTCTTCACATCCAGTCTCCCCAGAGCCCAGGACAAAAAGCCCCACACTGGGTTCCTCAGTGGCACTCGCGTCTGCAGGGATGCAGGGAGAAAAGCCACTCTCTGGGCTAGCAGGAGGTACGGACCAGTGAATCTTTTATCAGGACACAAGACAGGTTCTTGTTGCGGCAACTGAGAGAAGACCTCTGAGCTGTGAACGGGGAGCACAGCTGGATGTCTGGGAGAAAAAAACCAAATATTTGGTCAGGATGAAATACTGCTTGGACTCTGGACTGTGTTCGTCTGGGCTGCAGTCACAGTACTGTAATGTTTTGGGGTGACAGTGGGATCTACTCCATTGAGTGATTTGTGAGTTGTTCAGAGGCAGCCCAGTGTCTCTGAGGTGACCCCTGGGTGCTTCAGGCAGCTCTCAGCAAGGATCAGAAGCTGCCAGAGGCGATGGAGTGGGAGGCTCTAGCATTTCTGAGTCTATTCAGATGTTAGGTCCTGCATATAATGCTTTTCTCATTGTCCTGGGGCCTCTCCAATAACGAAGGTACCATATAGTTTCGCAGATAGGGCAACAAGTAACTGACAGACACGAGTCAGACAGCAGCACATACTGGCTGAATGCTTTCAGGAGTAACCGACAGCAAGAGGAATGCAGAGCAGCAGAGATGTGTCACTCTGCATGCATTCAGTGCAACCAGCAGCCACCTCTAGCCCAGATGCAGCAAGGTCCATTTTTGGTCCATGCAGGGGCTGATGGCAGGGGACCCCTGCATGGTTGCTGAGAAGACAGGTCCATCCCAGGAGGTTGTTTATCCTCCAGGCACAGCCTTCTGTTGCACAGGTCTCCACAGAGGGCAGTAGGGCTGGCCCTGCGGTCCCTCCAGTGTGGCTGACCCCAAACCTCTATCACTGCCTGGCCCAGCCTCCTCACCACGCTGTCTGAATCCTCCTGGATGAAAGGTCTCCGAGGCTACATGGAAGAGTCAAGTGGAGCAAGAAGAGACAGGCTGTGTGTCATGGTGAAGGTACATGGCACAATGTGGGTCACTGTCACTGCGGGACAGAAGTGATAGCTGGAAGGAAGCTCTGGAGGTCCCTAGTCCAGCCTCCCATTTCACTGGAGACTATTGACAATAACCGAGGATGTCACCCATGGATTTGCCTAGCGAAATATTTGGAAAACTCTTAAAACCTGCTGCAACAAGAGTGCAGAGGTAGAGCAGTAAGAGACAAAGTACCAGCCAACTCTCCTGCAGAGATGATGGTTAAGGGAACAGTTTCTGGAACAGCTCCTCCTTCACTTCTGGACTGTAGCACCCTGTGGCAGACTGCACTGGAGATGGGCATGGTGCCTCATGATGCTGGAGATGTCTCTGGGCAGTGAGGTAGAGCTTTGCTGTGTTAGGAGCTGTGCAGCCTCTGTGGACACTGGAGAGCTCATGGTCTCGCTCCTTGATGAAGCACACATATTTGGACAGATGAGGAGCCCACAGAACAGTGCTGATGTACTGATAGGTGTTGAGCTCAACCTTCGGCATGCTCAAGGTTGTCACTGGCAGCAGGACAAAGCAGAACATGAAAGGAGGATTTTGCAGAGGTAACAGGATTGCCGTTCTGATGTTTAGCTCCCAGCATGGAGAACAGCACAGTAGAAAGCCCAAAGCATGAGGCACCTGAAGAAAACCAGTGCATGAGTGACTAGCAGTGGGAGTGCACTCTCTGATAGGCAGGTGCAAGGGGGACAGCCCATGGAAGGCCCTGAGGGCGAAGGCAAGTACCTTGTATCTAGCAGAGCAGGGATGGAGGTGCAGGGAGGGATGTGGAAGAGGGATGATGCACGAAAGCAGCAAGACAGCATGGTCTTTCAAGCAGTGATGTGCGCAGTTGGTAGCGTGATGCTGGTCAGATGAAGGTAAAGAGCGGCTTTAGTAGTAACCTGGGCACATGACAGGGAGGACACAGGCAAGCGTGCTGTCAGTATTTGGACAGGAGCAGAAAGGCTGCACCACTGAGACATTAGACACAAAGAACCTACAGATAAGGAACTTCCTGGACACAGGGGCTCATGAGGAGAGATGGGACAATCCTGGCTTCCAGGGTACAACAGACAGGACAGAGCTGGCCCAGGTGGCTGAGGGTACCCAAGATCATGGAGGTTAAGAGCTCTGAGCAAGTATGTTGGGTTTGAGTTGGCAGCTGATTGTCCTAAGTCCCCGGTCAGGGCTATTGGGACAGATCCAGTTTCCTCCCAGTGAGAGAAGGAAATCAGCACATTGCATGCCCATTAATTGCTCACAGCTAATAAGACTTATGGGGTGAGAGCACAAGGTCCAGCTACTCAGAGTTCCCTCTCCCATCCAGATCTAGAGCACCAAGGGAGAAGGAGGGAGAAGAAAAAGAGCAAGAGGAGGCTCAGGCCAGCTGATGTCCATTAGCCCCAGCCAGCAGGACCTGGTGTAAGAAAAGCACCATTGCAGGGGGGGGAGTCTTGAGTCCACCCCAACGACCTTAGGGCAGAACCCCGGGGTCTGTGGCTGCCGCGCGTACGTGCCCACCCCCCTTTTTTTTACCCGCCACCCTCCCCGCTTCCTGCACCGGGCCCTGCTCGGGCGCAGCCGCCGGCACAAGCCGCCCGTGAAGCTGCGGGACTGCGCTCGTGCGCTGAGGAAGGTGCCTGCTCCCCCTCGTCTGTGCCACCCCGCAGCTCCCAGGGACAGCCCGCGGGGCCAGGCTGCGGTAGCAGAGGTGCTGCTGAAGGCTGGGCTGCGCGGGGAGAGCCGCTGTGTGCAGACAGCTGCAGAGCCGGAGAGCGATGCTCCCCTTCTGACAGCAGCAGAAGGGATGTCGTGAGGCACGGACTAATGTCACCGCAGGATCCAGCATGTCCCTGTCCCAAAAAAGAGAGCAGACAACACCAGGAGACCAGGCAGCTGGGAGGGGCTGACAAAACCCACCCCAATTTTTTCCCCCACAATGTCAACTGAGCAGGAAACATTGCTAAAACCCCAGAGAATCCCAAACACCTCTGGGGTTTTCCCTTGCCATGGGAGTGATTCCCAGGGCAGAAACAGTGTCGCAAAGGCTGGCAGCCCAGACGCGGAATGACGCTTTCACTTCCAGATCTCACTATGTGCCACATCCTTTAGTCATCTACACCCTGCACAACAGAGAATTCTTCCTGGGGTTTCCAGCCTCCAAAGGTGGGAGGGGACAGACCAGGCAAGCAGAATTTCTGTTACACCCTGTGCCATGTGGATGGTAATCAGAGTTTCTTCTTGCACTGACGGAGGGAAGGAGATGTTACTCTCAATGGTATTTTCAGCAGGGCTGAGCAAACACGCGTTGCTCACAGACGTGATTTTGCCCCTTGGAGTTACGGCCATAGCCCTGACTCTGCACTGACGTATGTCCCTGCAATCGTTCACCTGATCTTGCTGGGGGAAGGGGCTGCTCCACAACCCCACCTCCCACAGTGTGATGGTGCATTTCTTCCCCCTTGCACCTGCAGCTCTTGATAAGCCTTGGCCTTGGAGCAGAGAGTTTGGCAGTTGAGAGCCCCTGGGCCGTGCCAAGCACTCCTGCGTAGCTAAGGTAGAGAACGGTGCTGACCGTCTCAGTACTATCAGTTGTGGGAGTAATCCTCCTCTGATAGCCCTGGAATGTACTTTTGTACAATTATGACTTGACGAGAATTCTAGCAATTACCAGCAAATAATTTGTGGCAAGGATGGAAATCTACTGATGCCTAAAGACAATCATCTCCCAGTCCTATAAATAGAGGTGCCAGGTGAGACCCTTTGAGCTCTCCTGGACTGCAGCGGGCTGGGACTAGCACCTCCCTCTGAGTGGGACGCCCCTCAGAGTCCATGAACCCTCAAGTTCACGATCAACTCAGAGCCTCGACTGTGCACCCGCTGAGCGACGCAAAGCATTACACGTGAGTATTTGACTGAATTCAAGGAGGATATTTAAAAGGTACCTTTGTACATATCTATCTCTTTTCTCTACATCTCTTTATGTGCCTAATCTTAGTAAGTTTTAGGTTGATTATGCTGCTAAGTGATAATATCATGCTATATGATTTGATACTGTGATTTTATCTCAATACTGTTAGTGAATTTGATTGCTGTTATTTTGTATTAGATTGTTGCCATCCTAAAGTTACACCAAACACAAAATATATCACCACACTAGAATCCCCGATACCCTATCCCTTTAGTCATAAACCGTTGACCAAGTCTAGGACTAGGAGTATATTCAGCCACACCTGGACTCCTCTCTGAGAAGGAGTTTAGAAAGCAAGGGGGTCCACCCTGAACCTTGTGACTCAACGGGAGGGCATTCCTTTACTTTCCTTACCTAACCTTAGTCATAAACAGTTGACCAAGTCTGGGACTAAGGGTGGATTTCGGTCCACTCTGAGCCTTGTGACTCAATGGGAGGGTCTCCCTCATTTTCCTTCCCTTTCCTGATCCTTAGTCATAAACCATTGACCAAGTCTGGGACTAGGAGTGAATTCAGCCGCACCTAGACTCCTCTCTGAGAAGGAGTTTAGAAAGCAAGGGGGTCTACTCTGAACCTCGTGACTCAACAGGAGGGCATTCCTTTACTTTCCTTAACCTAACCTTAGTCATAAACCATTGATCAAGTGTGGGACTAACGGTGGATTTCAGTCCACTCTGAACCTTATGACTCAATGGGAGGGTCTCCCCTACTTTCTCTCCTCAGTATACATATAAGCTACATTAACCCAACTCGATCCACTAACAAATCATTCCAATCTAGTTGTAACTTGGTTTCTTTTTGTATTCCTTTACATGTTAAATAAGCAATAGAGTGAACCTTGCCATCAAATTCTCTTGTCACACTTTGACGAATTTATATCAAAACCATTTGCTTTTTGCTATCTTTGGTGGTGATTCTTTAAGCAACCCAACCACTCATTCTTGACATGCAGCATTCCTTAGAGGCAGCACCCAGCTTTTACTTTCTGTAGCACATGGAGTGGCTTTCACCCACTCCCCAGTTCCCAGAGGAAGGAGGACATGAGGTTTGTTTTCTGGAAGGTGTTACACAGTACTCTTTTTATAGTCCATTTAAGTCACTTCACATTCATAAAATCTTTGAGTTGGAAGGGACCTTTAAAGGTCATCTTGTCCAACGACCCTGCATTGAGCAGGGACATCCTGAACTCAAGCAGGTTGCTCAGAGCCCTGTCCAACCTGACCTGGGATGTTTCCAGGGATGGGGCATCGACCACCTCTCTGGGCAACCTGGGTCAGGGTTTCACCACCCTCAGTGTGGAAAATTTCTTCCTTCTATCCAGTCTAAATCTGCGCTCTTTTAGTTTAAAACCATTACCCCTTGTCCTATCACCACAGGCCCTGCTAAAAAGTCTGTCCCCATCTTTCTTCTAA
>NW_010531209.1:89648-90323 GCF_000687285.1 Phaethon lepturus | reverse complement strand
CCTCATCCTGGTCATCAATAAAGATATTGAATCAGCAACAGCTTGTGTCGATACAGACCAACTGAGGCAATTTTCATAGCTATTTTGTGGTAGAGTTGTTCATATGAACACATATGTTCATATGAAACATGTGTTTCATATGAAACATTTCTTATTTGGGAATTCAGGACTTACTCTGAGGTATTCAGTGTATAACTTTCATCAAGTTCTTGCAACTTTCTAAAGTTCTGCTTTGGTAGCAGGTTAAGCATTGCCAAAGACTGACTTTTCTGCAGAAAATTGGTACTTTTTTGAGGTCTAGTTCAAACCGCACACAGCAATGCTCTTAACATTCATCTGTGTGATGTCATACTACTTGAGAGACCTTCTTCTAATTCCATTTCTGGTAGAGAAGACTGATTTCTTAGTTGTTTCTTCATAGGCAAGTAGGTGTAAAACAAGAATAACTAAAATTGTTTCTTAACAAAGGTAGCAGTCATAAGTATTGGAATTATTTACTTTTTAAATTGATAGTTGTAATAAAAATTCATTTGACAATTTCCAGGAGTCTGGAGAAAGAGCATCAGTATGCTAGGGGACAGTTAGCCTTGAAGCAGTAACCTAATAAAAGTGATGATTTTTCGCTTGTTTAGTGTCTGGTTGTGAAACGTGTCATACTTATTTCCATGTCCAGTG
>NW_010531209.1:41370-89617 GCF_000687285.1 Phaethon lepturus | reverse complement strand
TAGATAGGTGAAAGAGTTATGGACGGAATTTCAAAGGAATTTTATTAATGTGAAAATGTCATTCTTCAAATATCTATAATAACTATTATAATTGTTGGATATCTCTGACCATATCTACCTTTAATGAATAACTCTGATAACGAAACATAAGAAATCTCTATTCAGAAAAGAACACATTCATGCACAGTTAGCAAGAGATAAATATCTAACCATTCAGACAGAAACCTTCAAGGGATATTCTTTATGCAGCTGTTTAACAGCGGAACAGAAAAATCTAACTTAGCATTTGTGACTGAATGATCTGTCCTCCTCCAGTTCTAGTCAAGAACCGTAGGTTGCACTTGGGCTAATTCATCAAGCAAAGAGAGGGAACAAGGGAGAAGTCATTCAGCATCTTCTTTGTTTCCAATAATGCTTTCAGTTTTAGTACTATAAAAGAAGGCAGATTGCATTTGCAAAAGGGATGATTTGGTGGTAAATATGTTCCAATATTTGATGACCTTCTGAGTCATCAGGATGTAGTAACACTCAGTTGTTACTGAATGCAGAACCCTGCATAGGCACAGCTGCTTGGGCAAGCACTATTACATCAAATGGTAGACATCATTTTAAGGAGCTCTGGCTTCAATAAGTAAGCATTTTTATCCATTCATTCTCAAACCAACTGTTATTTTTTTCTGTCTCTTTAATATAAATCCTTGGAAAAAGTATTTTCCTTTAAGAGCTCCTCTCCATTCCCTGCCAGTAAAAAAAAAACCTAGGAAACAGATGTTCCATGAATAAAAATCTATGCAGCTTTGCAGAAGAGGATCTGGGGATCCTGGTTGAAACCAAGTTGAACACGAGCCAGCAGTGAGCCCTTGCAGCAAAGAAGGCTAATGACAACCTGGGCTTCATTAGACAGTGTTGCCAGCAGATCAAGGGAGGTGATCCTTCCCCTCTACTTGGCACTGGTGAGGCTACACCTGGAGTACAGTGTCCAGTTCCAGGCTCCTCAGTACAAGAGAGACATGGACAGACTAGAGAGAGTCCCATGAAGATACACAAAGATGAGTAAGGAACTGAAGCATCTTTCTTATGAGCATAGGTTTAAAGATCTGGGGTTATTTAGGCTAGAGAAGAGAAGGTGCAGGGAGGGATCTCATCAGTGCATATATGTATCTGAAGGGAGGATAGAAAGAGGATGGAGCCAGGCTCTCTTAAGTGTTGCCTGGATGCAAGACAAGAGGCAATGGGCCCAAACTGAAACACAGGAGGTTCTGTCTGAACATCAGGAAACACTTTTCACTGTTAGGGTGACCAAGCCCTGGCATAGGTTGCTCAGGGAAGTTGTGGAGTCTCCATCCTTGGCAATATTCAAGAGTCATCTGGACATGTTCCTGGGCAAGTAGGTCTAGGTGGCCCTGCTTGAGCAGGGTGTTTGGACTGGATGACCTCCAGATGTCCCTTCCAACCTCCACCATTTTGTGATTCTGTGATTCTATAAATGAAAGAAATGGAAGGAATAATAAAACTCCATTAATATGTCATTTTCCAAAAAAGCTATAGTACTGCATTTCTGCTATTCTGGCATACAGTGCTAAGTAAGGTCAAAATTTACTCTTCTTCATGATCATTGGCTCCCAAAAAAAAGCAAGTGCCATCATCTCCTGAATTACAAGGAGGTAGTCTACGTAGGCTAAGGTATTTAGTATATATACATCTGCATTTCATGCTAAGGTATTATGTCCCTACTGCAGTTTGTAGAAAGCTAAAGGGATTTTTATCTATAAGGGTTTACTCATACAGCTCTTCATACTTCTGTCTCCTTTGGGAATATACATTGGTCTACTGCAGAGAAAAAACTTAGTACTATTCTGACACATCTCCATTTTAGCGCCTTATGACTCACTGGCCCAAAATTTCTTCACTAACAAACCTGGGAAGCCTCACTGAAATGAGTAGCTAATTAGCACTAAATTCGTAAGTAACACTAAAATATTAAATATACTATTAATTACAGACTAGCGGTAATCCATATTGTACTCATCCTATATACTCTGTGCAGTACAATGTGTTCTTTTTAATTGATTCACATCCTTTTTAACCACCTTTAACATTTTAACCTGAAATCCATATGTAAGCGCTATTCTCTGAAGGAGTTCACATACCAAATATTTTAGTGGAAAGTTGTTTTAAAAATTGGGCTTTACTTGTAGTGAATAACTTATAGATGTAGTATCAATATGTTATTAAAACCATCATATGATAACTTTCTTAAATTGCATACTCTCTCTGATTAGTTTTATAATTACTGGAATCCCTAATATAACTAAAACATACAAGAAATGTAATAAATTACTGATTTATACATATCTATATATAGAGACGCAGAGTATATGTTGTAAGAATATGGGAATTTTCTTTTAAACTTATGTGAAAGAAAGCTTTAACTTCAAATAAAATGTATTTAGATATATATTCCTATACTGTAGGAGTACAGAGTTACATCATAGGAATATTTAAATATGCCTGTACTGTAAGAGTATCGATTTTTTTTTTTAATTTATCTAAAAGGAAGCTTTAATTTTAAAGAAAATGTTTTATGGGGAAATTAGTTGATTTTATTCAATTGTGCCTTCCATGTAATTGCCAGTACAAGTTCTTAATTAAGATTATTGTCAGAATTTTGTTCAAGTATTTTGCATTAAGAAGGTGAGGTTTTATTAAAATGTGGAAGTTGATGTCAGATTGATCCCAACTCTCACAAAGGGATAGGTGTCACTTAGACTTTAACAAAGGCAGATCATACAGAAAAGTCAATAACAAAAAGTGTACACACACATATTTTTTCTAGCTTAGTCACAAAAAAGCTTTGAGATATTGTAAGGATGAGAAAATTCAATTCCCTTTCTAAAGGTTAATTTGTATTTCATTTTTATTGCCCAGAACATCAGTAAAAGGCCTTTCATGTCAGTCAGTAGCTCTCTCTAACTCAAGGAAAAAGTTGTTCTAATGCAGTTAGACTTTGTACTTTGACATTCTCTTTTGGCAGGGTTGGAGAGAAGAAGGGGAAACTTGGGATGGCGTCATGTGCTACTTGTGTCAGAAGACAAAATGTGGAAGTTTTGGCTTCCAAGGATGGAAGAGGGCATTAAAACCAAACCATATTTTCTGGTGTGACTAATTCAAACATACTAAAACAAGTATCTTGCAGAGCGCTGATATTCAAATAGTCCTGGAGGCTTGTGTGCAGTGGGTTATTTCATAGAATCATGCACATAATTAGGTGACCCTTGAGGGAAGAAATCAGTGCTTATGTAATTCAATTGAGGTCAAAAGCAGTTTTCAAACTGGGTTGCCCCCCCAGGGTTGTGGAAGCAAGAGATAATTTCTAAGGCGCAGAGGAAAATTCCAGCTGGCTTCTGCCCATCTCCTTCCACTTTTCTTCTCTCTTCCCCCACTCCTGCAGCACTGCCCCAGCACTTGCACCTCTGTTGGCTCTGGAAGCTTTGTGGAAAAAGCAATCTATGATTTCAGTTATCAGAGCCAGAGAGTATGGGAGCCAGCCATCCCAGAGTTTGGGAAAAAAAACCCCAAAACCAAACAACAAAAGGGAACCTTGAATAAAAAGTTTGAAAATTGCTATCCTGAACAAATCATCCAGAAGACACACTGCTGAGACCCCGCCACCAAAGGGTCCTCACTGCGCAGAAGTAATTCCGTCTGCAGTAGGGTATGCTGGCCTTCCGCCCTCGCCACGCAGCCCAAGGCCTTAGGCATGTCCTCAAAGAGCCCCACTGCTATCTAAAGGCTTTAAAATTTTTTGTGCAAAAGCTTTAAAGCTCACAAAGAGCCTTTGGAGCCACTGGCCAAGAGCGCAAGTAGCTTATCAATAAAGCGTTTTTGTTTTTCTCTTGAATGAATGCTTTTCTCTCCAGCTTTCAGTCATCTGAATAACAGAAGTTAATTGGACTGAAAATGGACCAAATTGTGTCTACAAAACCATGAAAAAAACTGATTAATAAAGTTTTCCCCTGAAATGGGATGAACCATTTATAGAAAGTGGATATTGACATCAGTGGCCGCGTTTACTTATTAAAATTTAAAATGCTGTGAAGAAAAGGTGTTTCTTAGACTTTCTTTTTTAATGTGCAGTTTAGGAGGAGTTGGAAATAAAGTTACTTTCCAACTCAGCTTGCATGATGAGGGGAAACACAAAAGAGATATTTTTGTTTCCTCTTTGCTCTCCAGTGTGTTTCCCCTGGTAAAGAGCATAATACTAAACCATAGCTCAGTACAAACAACTGATCTCTATTAATGCAAAGCTTGCAGTTTTTCTAGTAATGCTACGGAAAGGGTAAAAAATGAATTTGCTATCATGATGTACATGGAAAGAACACGTCTGCTCTGCTACCAGTTAACTTCTTGATTAGTCATTGTATTTAATATACCCTGCAAAAATCCAGTGTCATGACAGGCCGTACTACAAGTGTTACATGCCTTGAAAATGAAGGAGTAATAAAGGGTATGCAGAGGAATGCAAAGACTTAAGACTGCTGTCTTAAATGAAAAACATTGTTAGAGCTTCTGGCTGCATTCATGGGTATTGCTATCTTACTGTGGTTCCATTACAACTTATTTAGAACAGCGGAAAGATGTTGTTGTGTCTGATAATCAATGCAGGATCAACAGAGGCCTAGCTGCCTTGTTCAACCCTCTTTCGAATGCTGCCATTGTGTACTAGATTAAGATAGTCTTATCCTGAACACCTTTGATGAGAGGAACTGCTCCTTCACACAGAAAGCAAGTTGGCTGCACTCTACAACAAAACAAAACAAAACAGGAGTTGAATTAAAACATCTTCTTTGGGGGAGTGGTGAGGACTTTCCAAAGGGCACTTCTTTCTAGTCCCAAAGATAGTGTGTCTTCGGTATAAACTGTGTGCTATACTCCCCTGAATTATCCTGCTGGTGAAGGGTATGCGGGGCAAAGCACCAGAGTGGACGAGTAACAGATAGAGTTCCAGTTTCCCTCTTTCTGCCATGAATAGGGGTGATGAGGGATGCTGTCTGGGGAGCACCAAGTTGTATAAATCCAGCAACGAGTTCCCTCTGGTGAGGCTGAAGAGGAGATTGACACTTACCAGGTCTTATTTAATGCAGGAAAAAAATGGAGTTTCGTAAGGGTAACCCATCTGTCCCATTTTAGAGTTCTATTTCATAAAGAAATTATGCTTTAAGTGCCTAGTTCTAAGCAATTCCTTCAAATGTAGATATCAATATTGTGTTAAAGTTTAGAGAACCTATTCTTGCTCTGTGTGTCTTCTCTTTCCACCTTGTGTGTCCTCTTCCTCCTCTTCCTGTTCTTTTCTTTCTAACGAGTTACTTGCTAGTTTAATTTTTTTCAGATAAATTTGATTTAAATGGATTTGTTGTCTTAAATAAAAATCCCCAAACACCTTCTTGCTTCCTGTTTTTGTATTTTGTATGTCTTAGATCTGGGCTTTTTTTAGTGCTTGAAAATCTGTTGAATAAAATAGGCAAATGAAAATGTTCACTTAGATGTAGGAAAAAGTTCTAGCTAACTTTACACTTTTGAACACTTGTGACTGGACATATTAAGGAACAATTAACTGACTAGCTTTTCAGTTTTTCTTATTATCCTGTTCAGAAAAAAAAAAGGCAAATGAATGAAGCCCCCTGAAAGTATCATGTAGTAGCTGAAATAAAACACAGTTTAGCCAATACAGGTTGCCATTTTCTAAAGCAATCCCATCAGTGATTAAGAACAGATAAAATATGCAATTAGACATCATGGGAAAAAAATCTGTTTTAAACATTAAGATTCTGAGTCTGATTCTCCCTGTCCCACAGGTTTTTGACTGCTACAAAGCAAATCTGTAAATTAGTAAATGGTCAGTATTGCTGCTTTAGGCTCTTTTAAATTTAAGGTCCTACACAAATGTACCAAGTCAGACAGAATTAGAGTTAAGAAAATTTATGTATGTATGGCAAAGTTGTTAATAATATTGTAGCATTTGAATTTAACTAAATTAATATAGACTAGAACTGTTACTGCTTTAAATGTAACATACAGTAACATGGTACAGGTATCACCAGTGAGTGGTAATTAATGTAACAAAACCTATCAGTGATGTATCACTAGCAATTCCTAGTATTCTGTGATGATTGTCCTCATTATCTGTCTGTATCAAAAATGAAATGAAGTTAATTCAGATTAATTGTTCTTTCTTCTGTTCCTAGATACAGAAGTTAGCAACTTGGTTGAGTCTTTAGTGTATTAGCAACTATTAAACATTGAATATTATGCTGACTGTGAGACTTCCAGCAATTTTGTCACCTCCCTCTTTTCTTTAGTTTGTTTTTATATAGATTTTATGCTGGCCTTTGGTTTTTTACGTGTCACAGGTTATAACAACGCTATACAAAAAATTGAATATAGCACTAGGAATTAAAATACATGTATCTTTTTTAATACATGTATCTTTTTTTAATTTCCTGATGTAATAATTTGTTGTGTTTTCATGTTGTGCAGATGTAATAACACTTCTGTATTGGATTAACTGATACCACATTGCACTATGTACAGTAGTATTAAAAAAATATCTGGTGTTAACATATTATATAAAAACCATCAAGCTTTTTGATTTTACTGCCTACAAATTTCTGATCTGTGCCCATGTGTATTTTTTATTTCTTTCTTCTGAATAGCTTGCTTACTAGAATGACAGGGAAAGAAGAAACAGGGTTTTTTGCACGGTGGCAGGCCAATGAAGGTATTAATTTCAAAATTGTATTGGCACTACTGCAACCATCAGTTCTGACCAGTGTTTATTTTCAAAAGTTATTTTAGACCTTACTTAAACTTATGTAAGTGTATGAAAATATAATTGCAGTATCTTATATGAAGGTCAAAAAAGCCTTGGAGATATTTGACATGGTAGAATTTAGAAATGTTGGAACAATTTCCTTCCCTCCTTTTTTTTTGTGATGATGCATAAGTTGCTGCCCCTAGATGGTTTCTATAAGAGAACAAAAATTATATAGACATACATCCCACATTCAATGTTATGGGATTCTGTATCTTCTAGTGGCACGGAAACCTCAGCAACTTGGCAAAAAGTAAAGTACGTAGGTGATATGCAGAATGTTCCTAACCACATCTGCTCAGTGGGCTTACACGCAACACAAAAATACAAAGCAAAGCCAAATGGAAAAAACATATATGTTTTTTATATACCACTCTCGTTTTAAATTTTTTTAACCTGGAAGTATAATGCTTACTGTTGTCTATTGCTTACCTGACAAAGAATTTAATACAGTTACTCAATATGTAATCTGTAAGAGATTTATTTCTACAGTTTTGTTGGTTGTCTGCCTAGACTATTTATATTTTATTTTTAAAAAGTAGTTTGGGGGTTTTTTTTTATGATTTGGAAATTAATATGTGGGGTTTTATGTGTGTGTTTTTTCTTCCCTACTGCTGTTAAATGACAACTTGCTTGGTTAAATGCCATTTTTCAGAGATTTGTATTTCTTCTCTGCAAAGGGATAAATCCATCCCTTTTCCTTCCCTCTTGTGCTTGGTGTTTCACCAGGTTTAAAGGAGATGCATTCCATTTAATCAGTTCTTATCTGACAGGTGAAATATAGGATAAAATGAAAAATGCAGGGGACAAAATACATGAAACCCATTGAGAATTACAAAAAGGAAAAAAAAAGTATAAATCAGCTACAAAAGATTTTTGTATGCTTACCTTTAAAAACAGAAGAGAGATATATATTAAAGCCATAAACATGAAGAAAAGTTCTCTGTTTTTCTAGAAAAATATGGTTAATCCATATTCCTTGTATTTTTTCACATGGAGCTGGATGAGGCAAAGTTAATTTTCAGCTGTGTGTGAAGAGTTTTCCAATGTCCTGTCTTATTTATTCATCAAATTGTTTCTCAATTCTTGCTTCTAAGACTGAATTAATATTATGTGTTAGAAGTTTAGTATCAGAGGAAAGTATTAATAACTTGATTTTATGTAACAGAAGGATGTTTTTGTCATGTCTTTGTAAATGCAAAGCTTTTGGAAACCCCTAAGGAAATTAAAACAACCAGCAAAGATAATCTAATCTTACTAAAGCAAACTAAATCTCAAGCTTTCTACTCCTAAATTCTGCCTTCTTTAAGCTTCTCAAAGTTATTCTTTGTAAAGACCTTTGTCTGAAGTTTGACAAGTTGATCTATGTCCATTCATGGATATTTTGGAGTATTGTACAAATCTTTGCCTTTTTTCTTTGGAAAAAAAAGAAAATAAAAATGCATTGGAAATAAGATTTTCAGGTGTATGCTTTTATCATTTGTACATTTTTGTAATTTCTTCTCAATAAGGAACCACTTCACAAGTATTTGAATAAAGATGATCTCAGCCTTATATTAATAAGTGAAAGTTCTGTATTTGCAGGTCCACTCACCATTGATGATTCTTGTCAACAGGTCATATTTTCTTTGCTACTTGATAGACCAGTAGTCATCAAAAGTGTATCCTCTGAGAGGCATAATCACAATGCTTGATAAAAAGAAAAATACCTGGATGTGAAATACATACATCTTAGCCAGATATGAAAAAATAGTCAAAAGCTAAGACCTTGGAAATATTTAGAAAATTTTACATGTGCATCCTGGTAGACTGTAGATCTTTGGGCACTGTTGATTTCATAGATATTGTGTAATAAACTTCATAAGATTCTTTGTTTTGCTGGACATGAGCAACAATGTAGACAGATTACAGGACGGTCCCACAATTTTCCGCACAGTCTTTCCTTTAGGTAGATTTTTGTTGTTGTGGGTTTTTGTTTAACCTTTGTGTAGAGATCCACATGAATAAGGTGGGACATGCTTCTAGACTAGGTAGCTAAAATGCAAATTATTTTGTTCTTTTCTACTTTGGCCATCTTCTTTTCAATTAAGAAAAAAACATGAACTGCATATATGTATTTTCCAGCCTATGTGTCCAAGAAAAAACATCCTGAAGTGGATGCCAATTCAATCAGAGAAAAGGGACATAGAAAGGAAAAGAAGTATTTTTCCTCAAAATGCTAGGAGATTCTTCAGCTTATTGTTGGTAAATTATGTTAAAGCATGGCTTACATAGATAGATGACAAATCTACTTTCTCTTTAATTTCTAATTGCATAATATGAAGCATGAAGTTTTTAAAGTGAAAATAACATTGTAATTGCTTGAGCCAATGAATGAGTGATAGTCATAAAACAGTCTCAATTGTTAATAATTATTTCAAGTTTTGCGTTTGTTTTGTAGAAATAGTTAATCATAATCCTAAGTTTTTTGAAAATCAGTCTACCTAATTAATTTGGTTGTAAGAGTAAAGTATTGCATAGTCTATTGCAAGTTACTATTATTCCATTCAATTTAAGGAAGATATACCTGTATATAGTAATTGAGAATCTCAGAGGAATGTAAATAACCATTGATCTTATTTTAGAAAATACTTACTTGGGTCATGAATTAAGCAGAGTCTTCAGGGTGTTGCTATGACTTCTGGGTCACTGTCTGGAGCAGGAAGAGATTTTGATCCCATAGAAAAATATCCTATATGAATCTACATCTATGACAGATGCACATCAACTGACATTAAGGTGAAATAGGTCCTGATAAAGTGGTCAGGTGAATGTCGTTTCTAGCAGAGAAAAGGGTGAAAAGTGGAAGTCTTCTGTTCTTATGTAAACAGACACTTGTTAGTGCTCTATATGCTTTCACATGGTTGCTGTACAACCAAGAGGTTAATAATACCAGAGAAGAAAAGTTGAACTATTGGATTCAGGGGAACTGCGTGAAGTTGGGCATTAGAGCAACTACTTCAGGGATATAGAAGTCATGAAAAATTTAAGCTTTTTATATATTTTTCTGTCCTATCATTATCACAGGATTCAACACTGGCTGAGGGACTCCACATCTACTGTATCCATCATGCTCCAGCTGTAATCAGCCACTCATCTCCTCTTTCTTCTTCAGAGGGGGACTGTTTAATTTTCTTTCTCTTTTTCTCTTCTCTGAGCCCATTATCTTGGTTTCCTTTGCTTACACTGTTTGTGTTGCTCTGCCTTTTATATCATTCTTCTTGAGTTTTGTTTAATCCAAAAAGCTTTGCTTTCTGACACAGCAGATGAGTCAGACTGACAGTGCAGTTAATATTTAGAGTCACAATAAGAAAGTCTGTGTCACTGGGGTCATCCGGAGCTTTAAGTTCTTTTGATGATCTTTTGGGCTTTTGAGAGAAAATTATGTTAGGGAACTCATCGGACAAAGGATCCACCCAAAATGTTTCAGTACCTTGTATCTGAGAGTTTAGAACATAATTACCTTAAAGCCCAGTCAATTTGTGCTTCTGTCTGCAGGAGGTTTATATCCATATGATCAAAATCAAAGACGTGTATTATTCTGAGTCATTAAATACCAACACCTTCTTCAAACAATGGGTTTAAGCATTCTGAGATATTTCCAAAATACTTCTCTTCTTATGGAGCAGGAAGTCTAAGCTGTATCTGGTAAAGGATCTGCTGTTGCAATGGAAACTTGGATATGCCTCAGAAGGAATTCCAGCTCTGGCAATTTAAATTGCCATCGTTGCAGAATAGAGTTCTTATTAGACCAAAGCATAAATCAGATTATTTGGCCAAATCACTCTGAATACTGAAGGAAGAAAAAAATCCCCAAAATTACAATTTTACTTAGCTTGCTTCTTCAGAGAGTGACATGACAATTAAGTGAGGGTTTTTTTGGGTTTTTTTCCCTCCAAGCTCCTCCTAGAAATTTTAAAATCATGAGATTCAGTAATATGAACACAACACAGTGCTCAAACACATGAAAAGGAAAAAAAGAGAATATTTAAATGTACAAATCAAATATACAATAACTCCTTATATATTGCTCCCTATCATCCAGTAGCGGAGTCTTCTCATCTAGTTAAGGTACTCTTGACCCTCAGAGCTTGATGGATTGGTTAGAACTTCTCCCTGTTTCCAAGGGATAGGTATCTCAAGAACAAAGAAAGAGAATATTACCAATTAGGAAAACTGACTGAGGTAACTTCTTATGATGTTCTTAAGCCACATTACTAATAAACATTCCAAGTAACACATCAATGGAGGAATAACATAATGTGTTCTGTAAAATACTGAATGATTTCAAATTGCATGTACAGATAAGAATGGTGATCAGCTCCTAAACAGCTTAAAAGCAGCAAAAGTGATCCTTATTCAGTGGATGCACTCTTTGATTGCATAAAATTTAAACAACTTTATTTGCTTTATTCAGCCAGATTCTTGAATATGCTAATAAATTATACTTAACACTTCATTATAAGGAAGTAATTTTGTGTTGGTTTTCCTTACGAGTCCATGAATTAGATGGATAGCTAAGGGTCATTCCATTCCAGAATTTCTGAGAATATTCTCTAATTTGATAGTTACTTATGTATCTTCCTTTTCAGGCTTACATTTTCTCTAGAAAGTTGGACTATTGAGTTCTTTGAATGAAGTTGTTCTTATTCTTTCTTCTTAAGCATTTCTGTCCCCTCTTCTTGAAGAGAAAAATTAAATAGGTATAAAGAAATATAAAGAGGAGAAAATGTAGCCATCTCTGAGATTCTCCCATGTCCAATACACACAAGACTGTTGTGAATCAGCAATCAGTTCATACAGTCTGAGAATGGAAATAAGAAAATGAATGTTTCCTCAGTGCCCTCTGCAGGATCCATTTTTAGCAGATCAAGGATCAAATGCATTTACAAAACAGTAGGAGAGAAACCTTGCATTGTCACAGTGTGTTCCTAGAGAATACTCAACTTTACACACTCATCTGCTGACGACCTGGAAACTCAAATGAAAAAAAAAAAAAAATTTCAAGTAATTTTGTCTTTGCACCTAATTAAAGTGCATAGTGAAATGTGGGAAAGAAGACAATGTTCCCTAGTCTGGCTTCCTGGCATATCAACATTCAGCAGCATCAGAAGTTAAAAGTTTCAGGAGAGACCCCAAACTATTGAAGACTGTAGGTAATGCAGAAGCAACATTTTGGCCTGGGAGTATGGGTAATGAAGGCTAAGGTAAAAAAATTAGCAGTCCATTAAGTTAAAACATCCTTTATTCTACAACTGGAAGGGTCACAAGACTCATATTAATTAAAGGTAAAAAAAGGTTACCACTTCCACTTCAAAGCATGCTTAGATGTGATGAGTAGGTAGTTTTCAGTGTGGTGCCCAAGTTCCAGTTTGGCATTTGCCTGTGGTACTACATGCTCTGTTCACCCCTGAGAGCTGTTGTAATGATGTCTGTCAGCAAGTTGCCTGTCTAGTTTCTCTGGTAAATACATGGAGCTTTCACTGCGTATTTGCTTTTGGGGAAATTGTCCTCAAATACACAGTAAGGACAGTAAAGTTAGAAGATGTTTGACAAAAGGGAGAGATAAACCTTTAGTCACAAAGTAACGTCAACACCTTCTAGGTATTGTAGTTGATGGTTAAGAAAAGTAAAATTATCATGAACAGCTATAAAATACAAACAAAATACAATGTTCGATTTTCTATCTTTTGCTTGGGTTGAAAATAATGACTTAAAAACAATGTCATGTACATTGGCTTTTTTTTCATATTAGACTTTTATTTCTATTTTTATTGCATTGCAGAAACTCAACTTACTGTATGAAAGTGTCCATTTCGCTGACGGTGGGTGAAAATGACACTGGACTCTGCTTCAATTCAAAGATGAGATATTTTGAAAAAGCAGAACTTAGCAAAAGCAAGGAAATCTCATGCCCTGAAATTGAGGACTTTTTATTTCCATTTAGGGAACCTGAAATTCTGTGGTATAAGGTAAGGAATGCAAAAGATTTTAACCCTTAACAAGATATTATGCAATGTTCTGATGATTTTAATGATCTAAATATGATATGAAACTTGGTTTGTTTTAAGATTTGTTAAGGACAGACAAGAGAATCAAGAATAGAAAAAAAATTAACTAAGTGAGGGAAACAGATTCAAATACTTCCTTTAGTAAAATTTAGAGCTGCCGTTTTCTTAATATCCATTTATGGATGTCACAAAGAATTGGCAGCTTTCTGCTAGTAAGAGGGCTAAAAAATAAAAGTGCTACCAGTCTGGGCTGGTTTGATATGCTAAGGTGAAACCATGACAGCTGCTTATACAGCAACTGCTTGTGCTATACCAGGCTAAAGAGCATGTTTCTAAAAACTCAGGCATAAAGTCTGTTTGGAAAAATATAAATAGGATAGCTATGCATGCTGTTATCTGAATGAATGGCTTAGTTTTGAAGCATAACATTCAGCAAAGACTTCCAGAACTTGGTTCTTTGCATATTAGCTTTTACTTGCAAATATCAGTGATTTCAGTGTTTTATCAGTAACTTCATTTCAATATTGTGTACTGATGTCTGTGTATGTAGGAAATCTTAGTTTAACTATGTCCTGGTATGCATTCTAATTATTTTTTAAAAGTCTGATAATTTACTCGATTACATAATTGCATTTAAATATGGTACACAAGACTATGTTATCTAGTAAGTAAAAACTTCTGGCCTAGAAAGATTCTGGCCAACTTAACTGACAGTATGTCTAAGGTGGGAGGTATGTGACCAATTATTTGCTTATCGTCTTGGATTTTGTGTTTGTAATATAATATATACCTGAAGTTTTATCAAATTTAAAACTATGACTGACTTCTTAAACAAGAGCTCAGAAGTTTGGCTTTTTAATAGTCATTGACAGTATTTGTGTGAATGAGCTCAAACAACCTCTTTAAAATTCTTAAAAAGCTCTTACTATAGAAACAATGATTACGCTAAGATAACCAAGTAAGATATTTTGTGACAGTCCATCAAAAGATATTTTTTGTATGAAAAGCACCAATTCCTTTTTCTAATAGCCTATAAATATACTGGTTTGTAATAAATAATAAAAAAAAAAAAACTAGAAACACTAGAAATATTCAAAGCTATTTCAAACAGTACCTAAGTCAATTAGGTGAAAAAAAAGTTAATCATTTTAGGGAGCTAAGAATCATTGATACAAAAATGTATATTCTCTATTTTAGCATAAAAAATAATGTTTAGGTAGTAAAGATTGAAATGTTAACTCATTTTTGTATATACAACTCACCTTTTGTTAAGAGTTCAGAGAACTTTGATTCCAAACTGTTTTTTGGAAAGAGATATATAACAACTTCATTTCTCCTCATTCTCATCTTCTTCTGTTTCTTTAGTTTTTTAAATTATAAATTTCTTAAAAAAAAAAATTTAAAAAGAAGAAAATTATCCCCTGTGACCTGTAGCTACTGGTAAGATAACAGTCATGGATCACAAATAGAAGAGTAATGGCAAATAAGTAAATTAAATAGGAACCCTTCAGCAAACTAATGTCAAAAGAAAACCAGAAAAGGAATCAACTCTTCTTTTTCTTTTCAGAGGACAAATATTAAGTCAATTGATAGAATTCTGTAGTCTTTTTTCTTTTTAATCAACACTTAACTGGACTGGATTTTTAGATATCTAGTGTATCTAAAGCTCCTAACTAGCCTGAGCTCTTGCCTAGCCTTCTTTCCTTAGTGAAACATTGTCAACAGTGATCCAACCTAAGTGTAAGAACATAGTCACTGAAGTGTTATATTATCTTTAAACAGGAATGCAAGTCAAAGACATGGAGATCAAGTATTGTGTTTAAAAAGGACACTCTTGTCATTCGGGAAGTTAGAGAGGATGACATTGGAAATTACACTTGTGAGTTAAAATACGGATTCTTTGTTGTCAGAAGAACTACGGAATTAACAGTTACAGGTAATTACAGGCTCTTGCTGTCTCTTATATTTAGAAAAAAAAACCATTGAATATTCTGATTTGAGTTGTGCATATTTGCGTCATTATACCTACATAAACCACTTTTGCACAAAACTTTGCTGTGTGCCAAGATATGAAAAGTTGATTCATCAAAGCTGTCCTGAATTCTTCACAGTAATATGTGCAACATTTTGAACAAGTCTGAGTTTTGGTCTATTGCAAAAGTTTGTGGGTAGGTTTTGTTTTTGAATGGAAAATGGAGACAAGGAACAGGTAGCTTCAGCAAGCACTACCACTGACAGAAAATAAGATCATTAAGTCTGTCATACTTCTTCATGTGGTTAAATGCCTTGGGACATAAGAATAACTGTAGCTACAACCCAATAGCTCTAACTATAGTCCAGTGAGACCATTGCAACTGGGTGATAGGTATGTAAGGGGTAGTGTTTGAACAAGCACATGGCTGAAACATGGTAACATTCTTCCTCTAGTATTCTCTCCCAGCTTTCTGTAACTTATAGTTCAAGGATTTCCTGATCTCAATTGTCATGTGTTGTAGTTACCAATTAAACTATTTTCCATTAGTCTAATTATTTTTTAATCCATTTATTTTTGGCTTCAAAAAATTTTTGAAATGTCAAATTCCACAGAGTAATTACGTAACATAAATAAACTCTATAATTTAGCAAACAGCAATTGAAGAAGATGCATTTAATATAATCTGCATTTAAAACTACCATATCAATATGTAAAATCCGTCATAGATGAAAACAAAATATATACCATAATAGTAACATCCACAGTGGCAGGACAGTATGAAGAACGGTCCATTAAATTTTCAGTTCCTCACCAGACCTCTAACCTCTGTTATACAAACATATAAAGAATATAGCTGAACACATACCTCAGTTAGAAAATTAGGTTCCAGAATTATAGGATGACATTGGAAGACAGGAGTACATCACGACCTATGTAATGCAGTGTGGTTCCACAGCATTTTCCCAAAAAGAAAGCAGAAACAGGATTTTCCTCGCAAACTGGAGGTGAACTAGATTCATACAGTTGACAAAGATGTTTGCATGTGTAAGTTCTTGCACCTTCAAAGTACCAAATAAACTAAGAAACAAATCTTAGAGAAGGATTTCTGTGGCCTTGTCTTGTTCCTTTTTAGTACCTAATAAATAAATATATTGCACACCAACAATTAGTAACAGCACTTATGTTGTGCATTAGGTTGAAGTGTAACAGTTTCCTTTTGTGGTGAAAAGTTTGTTTTCTATTTTGATGTATCCCATTTGGCCTCCACATTATCAGAAATTAAAATGAATTATGGTTTGTAATTTTTCTGACAATAGATTAGTCTGGAAATCATATTGTTTATGTTGTTCTGAGAGCATTCAAGTAATCAATCATATTTATTTAATCTCAATATCCAGGATCTCTTCATAATTGTTATTTTGTATGGAATTGATTTATTTGGTCAGTACAGGCAGGCAATTACTGTCTAGTGATTAACCTCACAGTAAACATCCATACATTCTGTTTGATTGACTGTCATATGAAGAAAGCATATGAAGAAAGTTTGATTGACTGTCATATGAAGACAGAGTCTTCAAGAATTTGATTTATAGAAGAAGGAGGTTGTGGATTGTCTTTTGCAATATATAATGTATGGATTCGAAGAGTACATATTCCCTCAGTCCTCAGGTGATCCCTTCTGTCCCTATGGCTGGTGCTCCACTCTCAGCAGTATTTCAAACAGACTCAGACTGACAGAAAGGAGAAAGGAATAAACATTGGAACCAGATGCATGTTACTATTTGTAGTAATAGTTTAAAAAATGTAATTCATCTCTTTGTAGTGTAGGCAGGAGTTCCGTATTTAATGTTTAACTAGACAGAGACAGAAAGACTTGGCTGATTTTGATGTGCTAAAAATGAATGAATGCATATGAAACAAATTATTCAGTTTCCACCTCTGCAAACCCTGGCAGATGTAAGGACAACCTCCAAATTAGTAATTTGTGTGAACATTCCTAAGAACAAATTCCATCAATAAATCTCAGCTCCGCAAGGAGTGAAAAAAGTATTCTGAAGACAGTTGAAATGTCTCTGCCAAACATACTATTTAGTTAGAATTTAAAAATTTCAAAAATATGAGTAAGAATTACCACTCTGTCTCAGACTTTCCAGAACATATGAGTAGTTGTAATGTGTTCTGTAGGCAGAATATCCAGAGAGTAGAGTTAAACAGTCATAGGGATACTCTCCAGTTACCTAAAATTTTCTTCTTCCTTTTGCTCTCCATAACTCAGATTGGAATGAACAAAATAGAAATTATAATTTTGGAAAGTAGCATTATTTCAGCGGCTAGCCTACCTCTGAAAAATTTTTCCTGAAAACTTTTCTTCAGATTGAAAACTAAGTTTGGGCCCAGGTAGTCATTTGTACAAACGTCTTAAAGTTCTTTATCGTAAACAGTCTTTTTTGCAAATGATAATTTAGGGGTTCTAAAAATGAAATCAAAAGAAAAAGCTGTTAGGATGACCTGAGAATGATCCTTTGCCCAATTTGTGGGGTAGGAGAGATGCTGAACCATTCTCTCACAGACTTGTGCTAATTTATGCAAATAATATATCTGTTCTTTGTTTCAAATACACATAAGTTTGAATCTCCACTTCTAGTGTTATAGACACCATAGATCTACCTAAATTCAAATGGCTGACCTAATACTGAGGTGATATGCACACATAACTACACATGAGGAATGTATCCTGTAAGCATTTTGAAAGTACACTGACATTCAGAGTAACCTGAAGTTCCTGGTGATTTTTAAGACAGGAGTGAGTTGCTTTCTTCATAAAAAAAGAACAAGAACATAAATCTTATTGGAGAAGAAAGGACAGGATGTCTTCAGACAATATCAGAAAGGATAGAAACAGTATTCTTGACTTCATAAACAGTCATAAAAAGCTTTTTTTCTTGTTTTACATGTAGGAATTCGAGTAGAAGGTAGAACATCTTTACAAGAGTTTGTTGGAAGAACAGGGTCGTATGTATAAGCAACTGCAATACCGTAAATTAAGTAGCAGCTCCTGGGTTACCTAAGGCAGGCAGGGTGACATGGCTATGACACTGATGGGACATGGCAGCAGCCTGCCTTCCTCACCTCTCCTCTCTGGACAACTGTGGAAGATCATTCACTTCAGGATCGCCTTTATTTTTCTACTTTGGCAGCCTTGCTGGCTCCTATAGGGAAACCACTGTTGCTATGACAGACTGTTGAACTATGGATATAGTTTCATAGGCACATTATTTTCAATATTGATGTTGTGTATGCTTGTTGTAATAAGCTCTGTTTCAAACCTTACATATCTATGCGCCTCATAGTGGAATATGGAATGGCTTGTATTCTGACTTCGAATTAAAGTGGGAAAAAAAAAAAAAGAAAATAAGGAAATTCACACATTTTGAAAAAGGCCAAACTCACTTTACAGGTGGTATGCATCTCGTATAACTATAGCAGTTGAAAATCTCTAAGCCAAAGAAAAATACAATTTTCCCTCCTTTGAAAGAATGAAAAAACAAATTCCCCTTTCTTAGCTTAAATGATCATCACTCAGTGCCACCTTAGGTACACCTTTAAAGTAACAAACATATTTAGTGCTCAAATTTTTGGTTTTATGAAAAAGGTCTTTTTAAGGGTAGCAACATTGCATTTGTAAAAAATACACAAAATCTTCAAAGGTTAGGTACCTATTCCTTAACAAGAATAAGTGTATAGTTCACTTTTGTTCCAGAATATGATTTCTTCTTACAATATGGATGTATCTTTCAGGATTTTATTAAGACATTTCTTTTTGCTTTGATTTTAATGTTGTTTGGAAGTTTGGTATCACACGATGAAAATTTATTATCTGAGTGATTTGAATCAATTTCCTTATTGTTCCAAGGTCTGACTTAGAAATTATCTGCTTTGCGAAATACAAACTATGCACTGATTATTCTGGCTTGTGACTAATGAAAATATTCACATAAACTGTGTAATTGGTGGTTCTTGGTTTCCTGTTATGTAATTATATGTTCTAAAAAGTCCTGCAACGTACAAAAACTTTTGTAGACATTTATACTTTCAGATTGGTCAGATTAGCAACTTTTTCTTTCATATGTGAAATTTTAATTAAGGTATACCTGTTCTCTGTGACATGCTTAATGAAGTGTATGTTCAGACTTGGGAAAGAATCATATTTTAATAGCATAGTGTTAATTAGGTCATAGTTCACAACATGGGTGAAAAATATTTTCCAGCAGTAATTTATTTTAATCAAATGTTAGGTTTAATAATATTCTTTTTGTTACTTATACTACCAAGGCATTTGTAATCACAAACTCTCCACTTCACAGAATTTCATTCAGGTCAAAAGAAGTCCAGCCTGGGTCTGTGAGAGAGTATATGTCATATATATATATGACATATACATATATATATGTCCCCATGGCAGTATCAGTTCTCCATGATGAACATCATAAAGCAAACAGACCTTGTCAGCCTTGCAGTTGGAGCATTATTTATTTAATTCCTCCATGACTTTTATAGTTTAAATATTAAAATATTTTTCCATTCTTTTAAAAGTGAGAAGCCTTTATACGTCACAGATGGAATCAGACCTGATCAGTATGTTCTCACTCCAGAAACCTTTCAATAGATACCTTTATTGTCTTTATTCATTGATCAGTTCCCTTACAGTCCCCTTGAAAACAACCCTGCTGGAATAAGCACAGTTTTAGATTTAGAGATTTGAGCACCTTCACAATTAAGCTTTAGTAATACTAAATTTAATGTAAATTAATAAAAGTCCTTTTATATTTAAATTTAATCTGCTTGGTTTAAAATGCTTCTGCAATAATCTTGAAAGTGACAGCTTACTATTTTTTGAGTGCTACCCATAACTTTTTTTTTCATCCTTAGCTTTATTAAGCAAAAAAAAAGGAGTGTAATTTGTCTGTTTCACAGTTATACAGTAGTTGAGTCTGTTAGTGTTGCTTAAAGGTTGGGACTTATTGAATAAGTTTTGCCTCTTCTGCTTTCTGGCAGAATTAGTCTTCATTAGTGCAATAGAAAATCTTAAATGACTATATGTACATATGTATTTTTAGTCCTTGAAAGTCCACTGTGAAAATAATATGAAGAAATAATTATAATTAAATTACATACCCAGCCTCACATCTCACTACATTTGGATCTTATATACACAGCCAGTCACTGTGTTAGGGGGGGTGGTGGTGGAGACTTCGAAGGTTTTAGCCTGCCTTAGGTGGTATGTATTCTAACTGTGTAAGACTAAATGTGCGCCCTTTTTTCCTCAAAATGTGGGCATTAATTCTTTCTAGTTCTGCTGCTCTTATTTTTCCTCAATACATTGGAATGCAGAAAGGTGCTGCAGTAAGCTTGTACCTCTTTATTTTTAGCAGGTGCTGAGAAAAGTGTTAAAGAACTAAGATTTTTTTTTTTTCCAGACATTTAAAGCTTAAGAATAGACTCTGCTTGGTTTCTTCAGTTAATGACAGGGATGAACAATTCTGAATGCACCCAGCCCCTCCTTGCTTTAGCTGATCCTAATAATTACCAGATCTGATGTTCATTCCATTTGTTCGTCATAAATTTAATTCAACTCCAGAACACATTCAGATATAAATTCTATTTACCATTATTCTGTGCAAAGACTAATAAGATATAAAGCAAACAATAGACTCATTTTGAAAGCAGCATGTTCAAAATACCTACCTAACGTTTTTATAATACATAAAATCCTGTAGGTTTAACAAATTCATGTCTGAAGAATGGGTTGGATGGTTTTTAAATTAGAAATGAGTGATCTTCTTTTATAGTGCAATCATTTTTTGTATGGCTGAAAGCAAGGGTCTAAATTAATCTTCTGTGTACATTTGAGTAATAATAATCAGAATGTTATGTAGTGATTTGATTAAAACATTCTCTATAAAGGTTCATATTTATGTTCATATGCCAAATCGGGGTGTTCACAAAGGCCAGCTTTAATAACGGGATCTTATTCCCAACCGTGGTCAATGGAGAGAGAGAAGATCCTCTAGATAGTAATTCAGAAAAGTAGACAGATTTGGGTAGTCACAACTTGTCTAAGATAGTCTCTATGGGCTGTAGAAGGAGTAGGGTTTCCTCGGCCTAAAATTAGATCTGAGCAGTAACTGGTTCCTTTTGGGTGATACATTTACATGCTTCTAATTCTGGACAAAGTCCTAATTGGCATATAATATACCTTTGATAACATTCTCTTATTTTTAGTTGTTATCTTTTTCTGTAATTTATCAAAAATTCCTCGAGGACATGGCCACTGTCGCTGACTTTTCTTATTTTGCTAATGCTTTTTATACACGTACACCATAATTTGCACTGTCGTGGTTTAGTCCCAACAAGAAACTAAGCACCACGCAGCTGCTCGCTCACTCCCCCTTCCCCCAGTGGGATGGGGGAGAGAATTGGGAAAAAACTTGTGGATTGAGATTAAAACAGTTTAATAGGACAGCAAGAGAGAAGGGAACAACAATAACAACAACAATAATACCGACAAAGGAATGTACAAGAACAAGTGATGCCCAACAGAGCAATTGCTCACCACCCCGTGATCAACAGCCCGTCCCCGAGCAGTGATTTCCGCCCCCGGCCAACTCCAGTTTATGTACTGGGCATGACGTCGTATGGTAGGGAATATCTCTTTGGCCAGCCTGGGTCAGTTGTCCCGGCTGTGTCCCCTCCCAGCTCCCCGGGCACCCCCAGCCTGCTCGCTGGCAGCCCAGCACAAGAAGCTGGACTGTCCTTGACTGCTCAGCAACACCCAAAACATCAGCACATTATCAACAGTTTCTCATCCCAAATCCAAAACAGCCTCACACCATCTTCTGTGAAGAAACCCAGCTCTATCCTGGCTGAAACCAGGACATGCACTTTCCTTGCTATAACCTACGTCTTCCTCTCTACCTGACAGTGTACCTTCAGAAGAGAAGTGATCAGTTTCTTGTAGCTTTTTGTGTGGATAATGTAAAAATATAACATCAGTTATAAAATCATAAGACTTATTAGAAAGATTTGTGTTTAGTATGTTAAAGAAAGTTTCAGTATTTACGAACTTATTTTAATCATCCTTTTTTTCTGTGTCATGTCTGTTGATGCCACTGCATATCTCACACAATATTAACAAATGGAAAAAATATGTACGACTTGTGATGGTCACTTGGGCAGATGTTACAAAACAATGTAATTGATGGTGCAGTCATGACTTCTGTCGGAGTTCTGTATTTCCTGTTGACAATATGGTGTCAGTGAAAGTTAAGGAGATGTTTTAACATGCCATTATCAGCAGAAAAAAACTTATTCACTGACAAAAATGAAGAATTCCACTTACATTAGATATTATGTAACAAGTGCAGTGTGTTGTTGCATACTGTTATTAAAATTCTGACATTTTTGCTTATTTCTATGCATAATCTTGTTATTAGGAACATGATGACTTTTCAAATTTGTATTAGACTTTTTTTTTTCTGCAGATTTTTTTTTAATTGTTGCTTTGTGTGTAAGGTTAAAAATTAATGTAAAAAATTGAGAAAAATTTAAGGAAATGCCATTTCTTGGTGTGATGGAAGTTTGTTTGCATGAGTCAGTTTCCCTTTCTTCATGAGTCATATCTGAGTATTGATATATAAACATTTTGAGTAGATGCTGTTACCATGGTGCTGCTTCCCATTGTTTCAAATTAGTGTGGTGAAGTTGTTAAGCTCCATCCTACAGAGAGAAAGAAACTGTAGACAAAAATATTTATCACAAAACTGTAAGTGTTGGTGACTACTAAAGACATAAAAGACTTATAAACCCTTAGTTCAATAAGATGCTACAAAAATTAAATAAATCTGTTCTTAAGGCACCCAAGATGCTTGTTAAGCAACCTTTTAAAATGTAGTTAAATGACATTCAATGTTAATGTTTTGCATTATTGCTATGGAATCAGAAAACTTCATTTTACTTTTACGTTCCCCTAATGTATGTTAAATCCAACAATATTGTCCTAACTGAGCATTTATTATTTCCCTAGGTTTTCTTTGAAATCTTTGGATAATTTGTGTGTACAGTAGAGTCTTCAAGGATAGTATTTTAATAAACTAGAGTACAAAATGTACAAGTATGATAGCATACGGACCTTGTGTTGCTTCCATCCTTAAAAACAATCTGTACACATCCTCAAAAACAGTCTATACACAGTTATACTAACCGAATATTTAGCTTTAAAATGGAGGGCAATTTTCCATTGTTTTCAATATCTTCCAATTGGCTTAGTCAAATGCTTAAATCAGAGCTACTATGTGAAACAATATTGTTAATACATATGTTCAGTGAGAAATTCCAGATAATACATGTATCTGAAATCATTGCAATTGTTATTACAGGCAGGAAAACTTTGCTTAAAGAAGAAGGACCTCTCATTTTTACTGCAGAATTACTTGTTTGGGTACAGTGTTAAGAGCATAGTAACCTCAAAATCATGTAGAAACTATCTGAGATGTATTCCACTATATCAAAACTACACTTATCTTAAAGAGTATTCATGTCTTGAGATGACCTCAGAAATGCTGTCCTCTGCCTTTCACCACCCCCAAAAAAAGAAGTAATCAGGCTTTTTTTCATGTTAGTGCCTCACAGTATTAATTAGCCATCTAAAATATCATAGTATATAAAAAATGGAAGAACAGTGTATATCAAATTTAAGAAACCAGTTTTACTTGGAATTCTTTTACAAGCATGAATCAAGAGCAAAATGGTCATTTCTTTGAGATCAGTGGCAGTTTTCCCATTGACTTAACAGCGCCAATATTTCACCTTTTGACTTTTTTATTAAGGAAAATCAGAACTCAGATTAATTTAAAAAAGTGAAATGAGATTTAAAAAAAACCTCAACCCTGCAAATCATCTTGAGGTTTTCTTGGTTATTCTTTCATACAATTTCTTTCAATTAATCAAACAATTACTTTTTAAAAAGAAATTTTAAAATATCTTCATCATGTTTTAGTAACAGAAAAAAAGGCATGATAGCTGCATAGTGACCCTCCAGAATGAACAGTAGATGAAATCTTTTTTACCATAATAAAAAGGAGAAAACCTGCCCATCTATTTCTACATGGATCTAAAATATAGGATTTAATTTTGAATCTGGCTGAAGCTATAGTTCTTAATTCACTTGGTGAAGAGTTTGATCCTGTTCTTACTGGAATCAGTACGGCTAAAACACCTACTGGCTTTCTGGGAAAAGTACAGGGCTAAAATAAAGCAGTCAAGAGAACAAATTTTCTATTCTATGGTACTTTATTTGAAAAGTTTAAAAATGAAAACTATGTGAAAGGGACTGAATAAATCAAAACTGTATCATAATTTAACTTCTGATGTTTTACTTATCTGTGAGAGAGCTTAACATAGAAAACAATTTCCCCAAGTTATTTTTCCTGTGGGAAGTTGATAACTCATAATTGTTTGAATACGAGAAAGAAATTGGAACCAGCAATGACATTTTTCATTTCTTTAATACAGTTTTTCTTTTCACTTTGGAGTATTACATTCACATCCAGAACAGCATTAATTTTAAAATATGAGATCTAACTTCATAGAATCAAGACAGAGGAGTGATATAAATGAGTGGACTTCCTTCATATTCTTTAAGCAAAGTGGAGAAGGAGAAGCTAGACTAGAAAGATGCCTGTGAGTTTTCTCCCTTTATAAATCATTCTGTGTCTCCTTACTGCACCCTTCCCATGTTAAACAAAATGATGTTATTTCTCCAGTCACTGAGAAACATTCTCAGTCCTTAATAAGCCCTTTAAGGAGTCAATAGCCCCACAGCATAATTGTACTCAAGTTGTGGGAGGTTTATTTATGGCGAGTACATGTTCTGTTATGTGATTTCTCTAGAGGTAAGATTCCTCTCACCTAACTTTAATACTTACAGCCATCTGCATGTGAGCTATTTGCTCTTCACAATAATTCCATGGCGTGACTTGTCTCCTCTTAATGCCAATGCATGAAACATCAGTTATGTTACACGAAGTCCCACTTCCATCTCTCAACTATCAAAGGAGCTTTAGATGACAAACTCAAATGTGGATTTGTAATATAGGCATCTAAATTATATGAATCCTACTTTAAGGTTTCACAGTTGTTACGTTTATAATCTTTGGAAATGATAAGCTGGTTCTACATATCACATTATAACATTGTTATAAAACAAGTCCAAAAATTAATGACAGCTTTTTGAGGCAGACAAGAACAAATCTGTAATAGAAATGTTATTTGTTTTTTAAACTGAGATATATAGTTGAAAAAAATAAGTGAGCTTTTGGGTGTACCAGGCTGTTTTCAGATCTTAGGGGCTTAATATACCAGCTGGTCTAAAAAAATATATTGCTTCTACGTTGTTTTGTCTAAGCCATCATGTCTACAACAACATTACTATTTTTTTTCATGGTATTTAGGTTTTCTTAGGATGGAATCACAGCATGCATTTCTTTAAGGTAGCTACATTGTGCAAAATAAGTATAGGGTTTTTTATAAAAATATTACTGTTTTGATTCATTTTGGCAGCTGGAATAAACTGTACTTCACAGAGTGTACCCTTTTTCATTTTGTGCATTCTTTGAAAGTGATGATTGTGGTTACAAGACAACTGAAAGCTTTCCTTTTATATTTTACTGTTCTGAATACAACTCAAACTAAACATAATGAAAATTGAGTCCTCTCTGAAAACAAAGGTTTTTGTTTGGGAGCTGCAGTAAACAGAATAAATGTTTCATTAGTAAGTTGGTGGGTTATGATGTTTTAGTATAGAGATGGCAAATTTATTCTAAACTGCTACGTCCGTTCATTTCTTACCTGTGCCTTCTGGCAAGGCACCTTTAATGTTGATATCAGATGGCATGAATGCCCAGGTGGGTAAAGAACCTGAGGAGAGATGTGATTTGTATCTTGTTGTCATACAGCTCTGCCAGGAAACCTTGTCTCTTCCACAGGCAGCATGGGAGGCAAGTGTCACTCGCTGGGAACACCTCCTGCTTCCTCCCCAGCTTTGTGCCTGGCGCTAGAGCCCGAGCGCCAGCTGCCCTATAGCATCCCATGCCGGACCTGTCCTAACATACCATCCCCCTGAACCTGACACAGTCTGTGATTTTAGTGACCAAAACCAGGCCTCTCCCGCTCTGCCGAGCCTGCCTTTTAAAAGCACAGATCAGCAACGCGCTTCGGGTCTTGGCTCCGCTTCCACGACACGCCGCCGCAGCAGCAGTGGGGACCTCTGAAGGGGCCACCCCGCCTCTGGCAAACACCGTCACCGCTGCTCCTGCCTCCTGCAAACCCCGGTCTGCACGTCCTCCCCTGCCCGAAACTCCCCACAGCAACAGCGGACAAGCCACGGCTTGGTAGGAAGGCAGCGCAAAACCAACCCACTGCGGACGGCGGCTGCAGGGACCGCTCCGTCTCTAGGGCCCATTCGAGAAATGGAGCATCGGCCTCTGACTCCCCCTCCGTGGAGTGGCAGAGCATTGTTGAAATCCTGTTTTGATTTTTCAGGTGTTTTGTTCTTTCAGAACAATTCCATTATTTTGGGGGAATTTTTGAGCTAACATTCAGAATTCAAAAAGTCACTCATGAATAACTTGGCAAAGGGCAAAAAATGCATTGTGATAAGTTCATTTAAATAGAAATAGAAATTTAAATAGAAATAGGCGCATTCTTTTGTGTGGGTTGCATATGCTTTAAAAAAAAAAAAAGTCTAGATTTTTTGGAGCAAATTCAGTTTTCTGAGGAGCTACCCCGACACCTTCAGGAAAAAAACAAAAATAAGGCTAGGTGAACTGTTTGTCATTTTTGCACAGCTAGCAATATCTAGACTTTTTTGTTGCATTTGAGGAATGAGAGTGTCTTAGAATGAATGGGAGGGCAAGGACAGAGATTAAGGAAGAAAAGAACTCTGCAAAGTGTGGATAATGTCACATTTACTGGAAATTATGTGATAATAGCAGGAAAAACATTTATTTTTCCCCACTCCCGTGCACAAATAGAAAGCTGTACGCTTAATAGGAAATAGTCCTATGCAGCTACTGTTCTGACAAAGACAGGATCAAAATATTGAAGGAGGAAAATATTTGAAAGAGCTATTCTGGCTTCTGAAAAGCCACGCGCATTTCAAAATACTTTGGCATGTGCTCTGCAATGCCTTATTTTAATATACTACAAATGGTAGATGTCAGATTACATCTCATATTTTCAAAAGCTAAATCTTGTATTGTTTTGCTCTAGGTGTCTTCTTGTCTGGGTGGTTCACGAACATCCTCATGATCTCTCGTAGTAGATTTGTTTTGCACATAAAGCTGAGGGAACAAGGATTTACGAACTCCGCTCAGAAAGATATATCGGTCCATATGCCTCCTATGGACTGAACAGAAAACATAAAGCACTGAAAATGTCTTATTTTATTCTGTAGTTTATGTAAGTTTTAAGAAAATATTATCTCTAAATACAAGTTCAAGGTCCTCTTATTACTTAAAAATTCCAGCAGAAACACGGTAATTTCTTTTAGTTTCCAGTGTTGTTTGTTGTTCTCTGACCTGTCTTTTTAAAACAACAATTCTGAAAAATGTTATTTAATTCAGCAAATATAAAACAAACCCAAAAATATAAATGATGCTTTTAGGCCTTAGAGGCCAAATTAAAAGATGTCCATGACTTAAAAATTTTCTTTCAATTTTTGAATGCATGGCAAAGTAACTCTTCCAAAAAAACACGTCAAATTACCTAGTTCCCATATTAAACTGAGTACTTCATAGTATCTAAGGAAAGAAAACGTGCATTAACTTGATTAAAAATACTATACTGTGTCAATAGAAAAATGATGAATGTACTCTTGGGATTTTAAAAGGATTTTGTGAGCAGAAAGAGACTTTTTTTAATAAGTAAATTGTTGCAGAATGAATAGCTACATGTGTAGAAGGTCCTTATAATTCCTACTCATGTACACTATGGAAAAGTAAATGAAATGAGTGGAGAATGAAATGCAATTCTGGCTCAAGAACTGAATTGTAGGGGGTCTTAATTCTTGTTTGTTTATGACGGTTCATAACATCTAGTTAAATTAACTGAAATACTGCAAAATTTTCAGGATATGAATTGGTTCTTCACCATGCATAGCAAAGGGGTATCTATTTTGTTAAAGTCTTTTCAGCATTAGTGGCATGTTAGGATAGAAAACAGTCGTTTTCTGCAATTTCAGCCATTAAAAGAGAAGATAGGTCAGTGCTGGAATAGGGTTTTCATAGAATCAAAATATTGAAGTGGGTTTGCATTGACACTATTTACATTTTCCTGCTTGTATAGGATTTTGGAAAAAAAAAATCATTTGCACAGCAGTAGTGGGCTGTTATGTTAAAAGATTTGAAAGAGGCTGAAAGGTGCATTTATCTACAGCTAAGAGACATTTGATTTTTTACTTATTCAAATAAAAAGCATAGTCATATGACTGTTTTAAAATTAGTTTTACCTGTTGTACCTTTAATTAATATGAAAGAGGAGAGGAGAGGAGAGGAGAGGAGAGGAGAGGAGAGGAGAGGAGAGGAGAGGAGGGAGGAATATATTTAACTGAATACAATTATATCTACCATTGTGAATGGCTGCTGTAATCACAGCTTCTAAAACCCATTGTAGATTTCAGCGGTCCATAGTACAATGGAGCTCTTCAGAAGTACAATAGTTGTCAACATTCGATTAAAGAAAATAATATATGTGGAATTAATATGCTTAAATTTGTTTTTACTTTGTATAACTGATTTATAAAAGAAATAGCAGAGCGAGAGAAAAACAAAAGGGCAAACCACTGTGAAAAGTAATTAAAGATATGAGTACTTGGGAGGGGTAAAATACTGCTACAGCTACAGTGAAAACTATTTGGAATTCTTTAAACTATTAAAAGGATTTTGGTTTTTAAGGTTTTATATTGAGATACTGTTACGATTATCAGAGATATCACACTGAATTTTGATTCTAATTTCTGTTAAAAAAAAAGGTTGTGTAAGACTTTTAATGTATTGTTTATGTACCAACAGGCTCTATAACAGGTAATTTACAAGATTTGCTCAGTTGAAATTATGAGTAGTTAGATTCTGGGAAGAGTTCAAAGGTGATGGATATTTCGGTAATTTTTTTACATTATGTGTTTCTGCATTCAGCTGGTGAAGAATGTACCTTACCTGAATCTCACTGAAATGATGCTACTGCCCAAGGTTTTTACAGATTGATGCAATGAAAACATCACCTAACAGCAGAGCTAGGCATCATTTACGTATTTAATAAATAATGATTTTTTGCCCTGAAAGGGTAGTTTTCACAATCATTTTAGAATTCATATGAAATCCATTGAAGAGTTTTGCCTTTACCTGTCAGCTTTGCCTTTACCTGTCATCATAAAATATTTCAACTGCATTTGCAGCTTATTCCTGTTTCAAAAAGCTTTATAATCGTTGTCCTCATTCTAGGCAACATAACAAGAGGCTCCAAATTGCCTTTGAAACTATTACTATGTAATGTACTGCATTATTTTTCTTTACTTGCTTAGTTGCTTTTAATCTATAAATGGCATTATAGCAAAACAAACAGCACTATAAAATATATGAACCAATTTTTCTCCCTCCCTAAGGCTATGTTTGCTACCTATATAGACATCTGAGAAATACCTGTGCATCTTATGCACAGATGTTAAATAATATTGAAATGTAAATGTATAAGGAGTATCAGAGTAGATTTTAAAAGATGAAATTAATGTTTAATGTGGCTTTATTATACAAATAACCTGTCACAGCCTGTAAGCCTTCCTCCATCCTCCCCCTGCTGCACTGAAAAAAAGCACAACATTTTAGCTAGGTAAAATGAGAAATATTTTTAATTTTGTCTGGTAAAAGCAAGGTGGTATTTTGGCATCCACATGTCACATTGCTTTAAAATAACCTTGACTGGATTTTGGAACTTGATTCCACGTGTCTGGTACTCCACTCAGGCATTGTTATAAAGATTAGAACGCAAGCTGCAAAAATTGTAAATGTGAATCTGAAGCAGCTCGACAACTAAATGACTACATAGAATTCTTCAAATTTTTTTCATATGTCATCTGTAAGAAAGTGAATAGTTTACATTATAAATCAGGCTTTTAAACATTGCTTGCTAATGTCTTGTTTTCTTTCTAGGAGATTTACTTCTGGCTAACACAGCAGGAAAAATTAGCTAAAATTATTTAGGATTTTTTTTTCAGAATCATGAGTCAAGTCTTAATGGTCAATAAAATACGAATGCAAAAGTAAATGAAAAAAATTATAATTGAGAACTTAAACCATGTGGAAGTGAGGAAATCTGGGAGGAGGTCATATGTTAGAGAAGGCAGATATTACAGCAAATGAAGCTCAAAAAATCTTAGTAATACCACTGGTGATTAATTATTAGGATGTGTTGCTTGAAAGATCACACTGTTCACAAAGTCTTTTTTCTGAGTGACATAATTCTGTTACTTGCACAGTGGTTGAATCAAATGATGACTTTTGTGACACTGCTAGAGTTCGTAAAGTGTCACCCCTGTCTGGCAGTCGTTCTTGAAAAACAGGTTACCAACAAAACAAATAAATCATGTTTTCTAAACAGCTGCTGTAATACTGCATTACAAGAGCAGTAATAAGCAGGAGATTTCTGGATGTGTCTAGACAGTTCCAGGTTGGAAGATCTTTTTAAAAAAGTCTTTACTTTCAGTGCTGATGAATTCAAAGACTCCAAACTCAAAATCTCTCTTAATCTCTCAGTCAACTATAACAGATTCATAAGAAGTGGGAGAAAAAGACACTAAATTTCTGTTTATAAATTAACAGGCTTCTGTCATTGTGATTCCTGTCCGACAAATGTCTACCTCACAGAAAATGCCGTTACAGTCAACAATAATTGGCATCCTCATTGGTAATCTCAGCAGACAAGGTGAAACTTGAATGGTTTTGGAGGCTGCGCTGCCAGCCTCACTCTTAGGTGGCATCCCAAAAAGTACATTAGCCAAGGAGGGGTGGAGAAACTTTCTCTTCTGCTCTGGTTTGTAGATAAATAGAAGAATTTGATTCATGATCTCATGGTCGTTCACTACTCAGGACAAATAATTTAAAATTAAATGGGCTGTGTCCTGTTTCTAAACTTTTTTCCATAGTTTCCCTGCAGCTGTTACAGAAATGGAAAAATAACTCTTGGATATTAAGTCAGGATGTTTATTGAAGTGTTGCTTGGGTTCAAACTCTTTTTTTCACACAGAAAGTAAGAAAATAGTTGTGGTATCCCCTGATGTCACAACAAGATCTCTTCAGCCCAGCTGTATTTCACAGCCACATAGTTCAGCAGCTGACAGAAGGTATCAGTTTGTGCACCAACTATTGACAGTGACCTGAAGAGATGATCAGTCTTTGCTATTTGCATTTAAAACTCAACATTGCTGTAATCAGGATCCTATATTCACTTGACATTCTCTGGAGGCTCTGTAAGGTGTTGCTTCACAAAATTATTTTGCAGGTTTAAAATTAAGATGGAGACAGTTATTATGACACCAGTGTGGGTATGTACCTTTTTTAATGGTATTAAACTGCTTAAATTGTTAACCCTTTTACCCAATTTGTAGATAATTGTTTTCAAATAGCAATTTATAGGGTAAAAATCAGTATTAGCATTCAGAAAGGCAATATTACTTCAAAACACACAAAGAAACAAAACCCGTCCAACTAACAGGATAACTGTTGTGATAGCATGTCCTGCCTTTCCCAGAGTGTAAAGGGAAGGCAGAACATTTGTACTCTGCTGTCAGCGTTCTGCCCAAATTTAAAGCTGTTGCCTTTAAGTTCATGGCTGCATTGCACTTCTACTGCTCCTATCTTTTCAATGCTACTGCAGAATGAAACACTGAATTTTGCTGTCAGAGCTGAGACAGATATTGAAATTTTCCAGAAAGGCTGGTTGAAATGTTCCCATGCTGCTCCCAGTCTCTCTCCCTGCTGGATCAGGCTTCTCACAGCCCCGCTCCCCAGAGGTGAGCTGTGCAAAATGCTTTCCAGCAACACCCACTTGGTAATTGTTTCTCTGTCTAAAGATGCCAGTGCTTCTAGACTAGGCAACGTGTCAAACTGACAGTGAAAACTGCACAATACACAGCTGCCTATGACTGTCAAACCTTGTGTCGTTGATGCAACAGGTAAACCTCAAGGATTGCTGGTGGCAGGTAAGAGCCGCTTGTTTCTAGTGAATCTAGATTTTTCTAGTCACCTGCAGGCTTTTATGAAGACAGTTTGGATGAGACAGTGCTAGGACTACTTGTCATGCCAGCCACAAATTCTTCTGATCAGATTCTGAGTGAAAAAAAAAGTCTCCAGATATTGACTTCAGATTCCATAAGTCCAGCTGGGTTCATAACTTTATTATGTTCCAAAGAGCATGTGGACATCAAAGTAATGTAGCATTCACCCTGAATGATTTATGTAAAGATCTTTTTTTATTTTTTTACAGTTAAACCAACTAGTTCAAAAAATAAAATATTTTGAAATAATACAACTCTTATTTTCAGAAGTACAGGCGTAGAAAAAGAAAGATATGAAATATGAAGAGCTACAGGATAGTTAGTTGCAACTGTATTTACTCAGTAGGTATTGCCTGGTTATTAGTGCAGGCTACAGTTAATTCCTGGATCATCATCCTTCATGGAAAATTTTCATCAGCCCCTCGCTGACCCTCAGACCATTTCTAGAACTACTTTCCCTTCCCCTCACATGGCAGTGGAAAGGTTGGTCAAAAGGGACTGTCATTCTACTTTCCTAGGAGGTTAAGGTTTAGCATGAAAAAACCCCTCTCTGCCACTAGTGCTGCTTTGAGGCAAGCAAAAGATGACCCTTGGATCAGGATTAAGTTGTCTGTAGACTCTGACTTCAGACAAACCTTTCCTGTCTGACTCTTGCTTACAAAGGAACTAGATATCTTATGAGATGAAAAATAAGCACAAGATTCATAGATCCATGTATGCATACATAGGTACAAACACGGATGGATACAAGGAAGCAAGAGTAAATAATATGGTTGTTTGGACCTGAAACATACTTCCTATGAACCCAGGTTTTCCCCTAATTTTGAACGAAACTAAAAAGCCTACATCTTTCCTGGTCACCTCTGGTGCTAGTCATGGTACTCCGGGCTCTTAGCAACCATTTTTAACTGTCAATAATCCTCACATTTAACATATTCACTATAAATACCCAGTTGATTCTAGTCCTTCCCTTCATTATGGTACTGCTGGGTTGTTTATTTTGCTGTCACCTACCAGCAAAATAAAAATTAAAAAAAGAAAATTGGTTCACTGTATTCTCTTACGATTTCACTTAAATAAATTTGCATGGAATCAGTTTAGAACTGTGTTCACCTGAAAGACCAGAACATAGTCAAATTGGAGTAACACTATCCATTGCATGGAAGAAGGGAATGGTCTTTTTAAATTTGCTTTGCAATAAATAAGTAAATAAATAAGCTTTACAAATACAGAAGGAAGTGATTAAAAAAATAATAATAAAATAATCTCTTAAAACAGTGCATCTTTTATCTGTCTGCAATAGTTTCCAGTTCTTTGCAAACAAAAATAAAGAAAAAATAGAGTGACAGAGGAAAAAAGGGCATGATGATAAGCTAAATAAATTTTCTTCACCATTTTCTTCTGTTCCTTAAAGGAAGAATTTTTTTTTTCTTGTCCCTGCACAAAAATTGTAATAAAATGTAATTAACTGTGAAAATATAATGCAGAAGTTACTGCTTTAATGTAGAGGGGGTATTTCCTCTGTATTTGGTATTTAAAATAGGTCTCATACTGGCAAAAGACTTTTCTAATATAATAGGCTGCAGCTAATCAGAGATATTAAACTATTGATGAAATTGTTATTTCTAGAAATTATAATTACCACTGAAATTCCAAGAGAGTTTGTTTTTTTGGTTTGTTTTTTTTGTGTGTGTGTGTTTTTAATAAATAATTTTGAATTTGGACTAAATTTTTTATTAGAACATTATACAGTATTATACAACTGAATTATACAGTAAATTTTCCAAACTGTCTCTTTCCTGGTTGTTTTGTTTGAGGTATAGGTGTTAAAGTAGTAATGATAGTGGCCAATAAAGTAGAAAAAAAGGAGAAAAGGAGCATGAGTCTATGTATAATCTTACCTGTTTTCTCAAAGAAGAGAAATTTGTGCTAACAAAAATAGGATGGCATTAAAGGTCCCTTTAACAGGGGACCTCCCCGTTACTGTTTCACAGATGATCTTTCTTTCCTCATAGTGGGAGATGGAAGTCAGTAGGGCATTTCCTCTCTGGAAAGAATTGAAAGATACTGCCTCTCACATGACTATATGTTAGTATTTATTAGTAGCATATTTTATGGAAGAAAAGTCAATTTTATATAAGAGGGCCATGGTTTGGCAAGCCAAACCTCACTGGTGTGACTGGTGGCTGTCTCCTTGTAAGCACTGAAATTACTACCTTGTAAATATCAAAATTATGTTTCAAAGCACAAGATCTCTACCTGGGCCCTAATTGTGATTTTAGATAAGGTTTAGCTATAAGAAAGGAAAAAAAAATCTCAAAAATTGCCTGTTTATACTGATATCCATGCTACAATTATCAGCTCCTTCATGAGGGATTTATGTTCATCAGAAACTCCTTACTCTCTTAAACTTCCATTAGAAAAAAAAATATATCTGTGTAAAATATCTTTAAAGGTTTGTATTGATGTGAGACTGTTTTATTTGTTAGTTGGCACCGGAACTGACTGATATTTGCATCTATCAGTTACTTTTGGCATATATCTTGATCCTCTCTGGGGAAATAAAACCATGAACCAACTGAGTATCAGCTGGAAGAAGTTCCTGCTATCACAAAGTCTGCTGCCAATAGCTGGCATCTATTTGAGCTGTTACTGATTTTCACTTTTTTAGTTCAGCCAGAAGATGTGTAACACATAGAGTTATATTAGTATTTTCGGTACAGATCATAAAGTATGAAAGGGGTCTTAGATAATTTAATTCAGGAAGAAAGAGCATTAATGATCTTTATGTGAGCTTTTATAAAACTGCAACTGCTTCTTTGGATGGGTGTGCAGTATGACTTTTAATGGTGCATAGTATTTTTATTTACTATGTGCATTATATATTCATCTTTTGTACATTCCTTATTTTCCTTGTTGCCATCTACTCTGTTCTTTTATTTAAATCAGAACTGAAGTCTAAATTGAGGTTTATTGTCATGACAATATGGATATGTGTTATACTTGTGAAATGGTTGCAGCGTGTATAGTGAAAAACTGAAATACAAGGGAGCTAGCCTGACTTTTAATTTTAAATAAGTAATTCATAGGATAAAAATTGATATGTTTTAATACTGAACATCTGTATTAAATTAGTAGCTTCTAGACCAGTAGGTATGACAAGACTTACAGATGCAATATAATATATATTTATCAAACCCAAATATATATCTATATTTAATGCTAAGATACTAATTCATAGTAATGCCAAAAACTTCTTTATTGCAGATTTAGTTTTATTTTTATAAAGTTTTCCTGGGTTATTTATCACTCTAACATAGTAGTGTTTCAAGGAACGTAACTAATTTTTTCACTTTTCATGTGCACTTCTATCACTTTGTAATGAGACAGAAATCCCGATTGCTATATTTTAAGCATGGTTAAGAATCTTTGAATAACTCTGAACACTCTGAATTAAGGAAAAAAAAAGAAGAGCTATATCTTGTGTTGCAGTGGTAATTAAATAATGTGTGATTCTTTATTAAAACTGGCAATATTGACCAGAGGTACTGCCTGTAGAGCTATAAATAAACAGTATGGTATTGGACTAAATGTATGTAAAACAAGGTGACTAATCAGCTTTCATTTATGCTCTTTCTTAACCTCCTTGAATATCCAAATAATTTCAAAAAGTATAGTTGCAACACTCTAAGTTCCCAAGAGATAGCAAACTAAGTGGACAAAACATAGATTTGTAGTCTAAGACATGAATTTTCCACTGAAGTAATAAGAAAGCAGTTACAGTGTGTGTTTAAGTTTTCTCTTGGCTAAATAAAATAGCTACTGAATTTTGCATAGAAGGAAAATGCTGAGAAATTTAAATAGGAGACTTTCATACAGAATATGTTTATACTTGGTTGCATATATAATTTAATATTTAAAACTCCTTTTATCACGTACTGTAGCTCATGGAAGTAAGGTTGCTTCTCATCTTTTGTCTTGGGAAAAGGATTTTCAGTTAGAGGTTTCTGGGATTTAATTACAGAACTTCTCAGAAGCTCCTCTTAAAGATACTAATTCTGGTATGAATTAACTCATGTCTTCACATGTGGACTATAGTAGTTGCATAAGGAGAAATGAAAGAACAGAGTAAGCACGACCATGATATTTCCTGAGAATATCTTCCAGTTTCCTCTTACTTGAAGATCAGGGAATTTTTCCACTGCTGACTGTACCTAATGGTCTTTTCTGATCTCTGTTTCACTTATTTGTCCAGTCCTATGTACCCTTTAAGCCTCCACAATATCTTGCAGAAAGGAATTCCACTATTCTAACCAAGTATTGTGTGAAAAACAATATTTTTGTTTATTTTGAAACTTTATTCTGTTAGTTTTATTTGATGGTCTTCAGTTCTTGTATAAGAAAAGAAAAGCTAGTGAGTGGTCTTTTCCAGCTCTTCTGGCCACCCTTGATTTTATTATAGCCCTCTCTTCTATCTGCCCTCAGCCATCTCTTTTCTGAGTGAGAAGTCTCATTATCTACTTATTCTTCACACGAACATTGTTTCTTATGTTGAAGAGAATGATAAGAATGTATGTTTGTAAAACAATATTCAGGTATAAAAATTTGAAAAGAAATATTTGAAGAAAATATTATATAAGATCAATCATATTACTTGAGATTTATCATTTCTTCCATTACCTGTGCCTTCTTTTTATTTTTATTTGTCTATATTGCCTTAATTTTTTGGAAATTAAAATAAATACTTTAAGTTATTGCTGATCTATTTCTTAATTTATTTCTTCATGTTTTCTGTGGTTTAGGATTTCTGGTAGTGAAAATAATTCATTTAGAGAAATCTAAAATGTTTTTCTTCTCACCATGAGACTCTAGTATCATCTTTAGGATAGGACAAGATAAGAAAATAGTATATACATATGTTCATAAGTGCTTATTCTGTCTAGCTGAATATCTTGACAGGTCAGTTTTAGTGCTCAAAGGTTATGGCACTTGTGAAGGCATGCTAGTTGTAAAACTGGTGTTTATCATCAGTACAAGTTGCTCAAAGGAAATGTGATATTTGTCAATAGTTATTGACAGTGACCTATTCTAATCAAGAAAGTTGATTTTATGGTTGTAACAGAGAGACTTCAAAGGTATACTGTTGTCATGCTATAGAATATTCTGGTTCTTAAATCTGAAAGTATGTGATTTCAAATGTCTTCAACTAAATGTTGGTGCAAAGCATGCTAAAATCAGTGAAAATACTATACAATTCTCTGAATTATAAGCTAGGACTCAAGAAGTCCGCACTCTGGGTTTTTAAATGTGTTCGGAAGGAGCTGAAGGCAGTATTTGTTTGGCAGGTTTAGATTTCTTCACTCTGTCAGCATTTATGCCCAGCTTTACTTAAAATTTTCATTATTTTTAGAGCCACAGAAGTTAAAGCATACAGATAAAATATTGATCAACTTAAAATACCAGTAGTATAAGCCAGTCACCTAGGTACGCTACCAATGGCTGACGTTATCTTGAAGCCTTTCGGGAGAAATAAACTCCACAAAAGTACAGACAGACACACATAATTTTTATGGTGGTAGTGTGTAGTTTTGTCTCACTTTTTTCTAGCCACTAAGTGAGAAAAACACTAAGCTTTTAGTCTGAGCTAGTCTTCTAGGCTCTTGCCATAATCAGTGGACAGCAACAAAGGATCATGGAGAATATCTTGTGATTGACTGATTCACACGCGGAGGTGTGTGTTTCTCTCTTACCTCAGTTAGGGGAAGCTGTATGCACTTCACACAGCTGTGATTAGTGAAATTGTATCTATTCAGGCTAACCAGAAATCATCAGTCATTTAGAACTGATAGCAACTCCATTCTTGTTTACAAGACAAAGAGCAGACTCACGGCTGAAGTACTCACGGCTGAAGTACTCACGGCTGAAGTACAGGTGCTTTCAGATTTCTGCTACTGTTTTTCATTCTGACATTTACCTTCCTTGTACCGTGGTTTCCCTTTGAAAAAAGAACATGATTGTACTTTCTTTCTCCTACTTGTCAGACAGTATGTCTCTCTAGATTGCCCTTTACTTTTTTACTGTGTGTTGAGGCCTCTTGCAAGTTCTGCAACATAAATACTAAATGACAGTGTTCCCCATCAGACATGCTGGATTTAAGATACATCACCTTTCTCAGAAATCATCAGTATTTCATCTAACCCTCCGTCCTTGTTGTTTCCAACCCAGAAATGGGCAGGACGGCAAACTAAATACCAAGTTGCTCACAGTGAATTATTCAGATATCTGAATGTCCAAATCCACAATAATGTAAGTTTTCAGTGCTGCTCTGGTGAAAGGGTTTCACAGTAGTCAGCATCAAATGAAGTCTTTCATTCAGTAAAAAAGACTAATGTGTAGCTTTCACTAAGCAAGACAAAAGAGGTCAAGCATGTGGTAAAACTGGAACAAGATTTTCTATTTTATAAATTTCCTTCTTTTTCCACTCCACCCTTACTTTCATTCCTATATCTATATCAGCATTAAATAACTATATTAGCACCCTGGGGAGATGTAGGTCCTGCACTTCCCATGTAGTGGTGCCATGGAATTAAAGCTTTATCAACATCTTGTCACATAAGATGGCTACTCAAAAAGAATCCATCAGCCCAGGTTTTGAAACTGATGAACAATTTACAGTGTTGCTGTTGTATGACAGTTATTTTATGGAAAATGCTAATAAGTTATACTCATATCTGGTAATATGTACCTTAACCTCGTTAAACACTCAATGAATGGAGCTTAGGCTTATGTCTGATAATTAAATGCTAATACCTACAAAAGATGCTACGTGGTGTAACTAATATTGGAGAATTTATGTAATGGAAATCTTAAATCTGTTCCAAATAAAAGTAGAGACAATAATAAGAATTTCAAGGATTAAAGCTGTGACATATTTTAATTCTTGACACTCCTAATAAATTTCTCATATTAGTTTTGCTGATTAATACATATGGAATGAAGACTAAAAATTGCAGTTCGGACTAGAGAATTAATGTTTTCTTACCAGCTCTCACTGATTATTCTTTCAGACTGCAAAACTGTATCTCTCAGTATTTTCTGGCTACAAAATCGTAATCTATACATTAAGACTTATTGGAAGCTCAGTAGCTTTCCAAAACCAAAGGTGGTGTTAAGAACAGTGCTCAAATTCACCTATCTCTTCACCATTTTGCTTTGCTGTGGCTGGAATGGAATTGCATGGGATGGAATTTTTTGTCCATAAAGAAGGTGGTGGAGAAGTGGCTTTGAAGATTTGCTAGGAGCAGAAAATCAAGTGTCTATTAAGATTTCAAAGTATCTTTGTTGTGAACTCTGCTGTTTACCTTTGTCATTCTTAAAGGTGTTTAGAGTTTACAACTATTTTTTATTCAAATGTAATTTATCTTTATTTTTAATGACCAGATGTTATATAAAAACTTCGATTTTTTTTCAGTAGAATAATATAGTAGCATTCAGTAGAATAAAGATAGTTGACAAACAAGGTGAATTTTAGTCATTACCCCTTGTCATCTGGTGACAATCATATGAGCGCAAAAATTTTAATTTTATGTAGTTACTGTTTTCTGTGGTTAACCACTGAACCCATATTTGATATTTGTATCTGTTGCCTCCTGTATATCTACCTCCTGGAAGACTAAACAGTGTATATCACTTAGCGGGATCAATCAAATCAAAAAAACCTGAGTTCAGGTACTGCATGAATGTTAAATAGTGTCATGCTTATAAGAAGACGACTGTCTTACCTGTTTATAGCAACTGACAGCCATTTGTTGAATTCTTTTGAACTTTCATGTGTGGAAATCAGTTAAGCAGTATATACATTTTCCTTTTTCCCAATAAAGTACAAATCATTGCCAGGAAAAAAGGGTTTTGAGATCTCTTATTTGTTTTGTTCATGCAATAATATTTGAAAACAAAGTGAATATTATCAGCTGGGCTCCCTGAGACAAAATAATTAGCTTAGGTGCTCCTAACTTTTAATACAATAACACACCAATATCAGAATCCCACATAATTCCTTGTTGGCTTCCCACAAAAGATCCCTGATACGTTTCTGTGCAGCATCTTTTTAAACTCATTTTGTCCATTAACATGCAGCAGCCTGCAGGTGCTTGCAATCCAACATACATAGTCCAGATTTGCAAACTGTTGTGTGTGCATATGTAATTTCTGATGTCAGATTAGTAAAATTTCTTAAGGATCTAGCTCCATATTATAGGAAATCAAAAAGATATTCTAGATCTTCCCAGTGTTTTTTTACTGTTTAAATGGGTAGGATAAGCATCTTCTGACTGAGCTGCAAAGTACTGGGCAATGAGTACATCTTCAGAATGTAAGAGCCTATGAAGGGTTTGAATGTTGTCAAGATGATCCGCTTTCTCAGATAACTTTACAGAAATACAGAATTAGTTTTGGGTTGAAAGGCATTCTCTGGTATGAAAGACAAGAAAATGGGATTTGATTCTGTTCAATGTACAATACATTTCATATTGTCAAGATCCTATGCTACAACTTCCCTTCGCTCATTAATTACTCAAATTAAATTGTGAAGTTATTTTAAGTAGAAGTGCAATGAAATTGCACAATGAAATGCAAAATATTTCCATTATACTAGTGCTATCTTAAAGTTAGTTTAAATATTTTTTCCTAATATTTGGTTTATCATTATTATTATAGTTTACGTCCTTGTTAACCTTTACTAGGAAGTTTATTTTCTTAGAAAATAAAGCCAGTGCTGGGCTTGCCGGTACAAGGGAGACATGGAAGCAAGCCCATTGAAAGGCCGCAAAGACTAAGCATCTGATGCGTCTGACATGAGGTGAGGCTGACAGAGCTGGGACTGTTCAGCCTGGAGAAGTCTCAGGGGGCTTTATCCATGTGCATAAATATCTGACTGAGGAGTGAAGACAACAGAGTCTGATCCTTGGTGGTGCCCAGTGACTGAACAAGAGGCAATGGGCACAAGCTGAAACACAGGGAATTCCACTTAAACACAAGAAAACATTTCTTCACTACACAGGTGGTCACACACAGGTACACATTACCCAGAGATGTTGTGGAGTCTAAAAACTCAACTGGGCATGGCCTTGAGCAACCTGCTATCATGGACTCTGCTCTGAACAGAGGCTCGGACCAGGCGATCTCCAGAAGTGCCTCCCAGGCTCAACCAGTCTGTGAATCTTTGAAAATATATTAATGAACAAAAAATAACAAAATTAATAAATGTGGCTAAGAAGTGTCAATCCAAGAACCCTGCCTTTGTTAAGAATTGTGCTCTGTCATGCTTCTTGCCTCACCCTTTTCATTTATTTAATGAGAGGCTGTTGAGGTCAGGTGCAAGAAAGTGCAAAAGGAGGTAGAAAAGCACGAGTTCTGACTTTAGGTTATGTCTGAAGTTTTTATGTTCCTTTTTTACTTGGTGAGTTCTTGGCAGACATTAGGAAGCCATACACAGGGCAAATAAGATATAAATGTCATAACAAAAAAAAAGAAATGCCTGACAGTTGCATTCAAAAAATAGCAGGTTAAACTTGCTTGTCAATATAATAGTTTCCAGAATTTTGGTGATATCAGTCAGAAAAAGGGAAAGCTATGTCATGGCAGTTTTTTGTAACTTGATTGAAATTATCAAACAGCCACGGTGTCTATTAACCGAAGCAATTTTTAATTGTGACAGTTATCATTTAGTTAGCTGACTCACAGAGAGGAAGCATGTTCCTGAAAAAATAAAGACACGAGATTTTATCATTGCCTGATAGAAGCTGCTGGTCTCTTTTTGCTGCACCATTCTTACGAGAGGCTTCACGGGCCAGGCTTTACGGGGCTACCTCTGAGCTCACGAGTAAGCAGCCGCCCACATGAAAGCCGGTGTTCAGCACAGTTGTCCTGGGCACTTGCTCTTTGGAGCCAGCTTTCAGTCCGAGCGAGCTGCTGGGCTGGGCCCTTCGTTCTGGACAGATTCCAGGAGGGGTAATCACAGTCCGCTGAATGTAATTATCCCCTGCGCTTGTAATTTGCTCTGGTATTCACTTCTGGTCTTGTGCAGTTCTGTGAACTGTTGGCAATGGCTTCATTTTATTCCAGAGAATGCTGTATTTTAGTAGAAAATTAAATGATTCTTCCCTCCCTTCCTCCCTGCCCCTTCTCCTCTCTCTCTGGATGTATATGTGTGCATATTTATTAACACAATTGGCTACTCTTTATTACAAGCTATTGCTAAATAAAAACTGTGATGTAACTTATAATTTATTTATGATTCATAGTTTAATAATTTTGAGATTCAACGCTTTCTCAAGTATTTCAAAGAGAATTAGAGAGCAGCAAGTAGAATAGCTAATATCACAGCTCTCCAGCAGTGGCAATGACGGCATGTTTCAGTTACATTCAGTGATATGAGAGGTATACCTTCGCTGTCTCACAGTTATAGCAGCTTTGCTGAAAAATGCAAATAATGGGTTGCATCATCTGTGTATCTCACTGGCCACTTCAAAGTTTTTTAAGTCTGTACTGATGAAACTAATATTTAAAGGGCACAACCTTGGCAACAGAGCAGAAATCCAGGATACCCGTGTACCTCTATAGAACGCTTTCAGACAAAGTACATTTTTAGTACAAGATAAAACTAAATCAAAATAGCAGAGAGGGCATATATATCAACCACTGACTTGTAGGGGTAAATGTAGGGGAGGTTGGTGGGGAAAAGCAATTTCTCTTTTTAAACAAGATCGAAGCTATATACTTCCAACACAGATGAGTATAGAGAAAATTTGCGACACAGCTTGAGCCTGCAGGTCTGTTCTGAAATTTGCCTGTGTTCTTCCTCCCAAAGATGTAAATCGCTCATGGAAACCACATGTTTCAGCTTGATCTTGTGCGTAAGTGCACACAATAGAGTCCCAAAAGTAAGAATACTGATTTTAGTGGAAAAAATAACATAAGTATTTATCACAATCCACAGTGGTTTTCTTTTTTTAAAAAAATTATCTGAAATAGCTGTCTGTGGTTGACATTGTGAACCTCATTTCGATTGCTTTGTTATTGTGTACCATGACTCAGATCCCCAAAGATACTGAGATGCCTAACTTCCACTTCAGTCTATATGTACTGTGAGTCAGTTGCTTAAACTGAGTTTAATATTAGATGACTATTGCATTTGAGAATCTGAGCCTAAGTGGTTATATAAGAACTAAAACTTATAAACTACTGTTTTGTTTTAAAAGAAATGGCATATTTTTCAATAATTTTATTTGCATTTGACAATAGCTAAAAACTTCCAAAATGTACAAACAGTTTCCTGCTTCTTGGTAACCTAATCATTTATGATTTAGGTCATAAATGTACAGCTAAGGACATCAGGACTCTTTGACGTTTCTTTGAACTCACCCAGACATTTGCAGGTCCTCTGTATTTTGTGAGCATCTTTAATGTGAGTGAAAATATAGAAATAGACACATCACTTTTCACTTTTCTTAAGGTTAAATTTAAACTTTTCAGCATCACTTGATTTCAGCAACAGTTATAAATGTTCCTCACTTTCATATACAGCATAAATATGGAAGAGAGCCAAGCACTATCTCATTTATGGTGCTAAAAAGAAAATGCCTGCAGCAGATTTCGCAGTATCAACAATGCTGAAGGGATTACTTGATGTGAGGAGAGATGCTAAAGTTTATAATGTCCTAGTCATGTTAGTGAGAAATAACTATTAGACCTAAACTTCAAATGTGATGAAAAATATATATGCTGCCATGCAATATTAGATATCACTAAATACTGTTCATGGTAACCATGAAGAAAATGCTAACAAATTTTTAACTTCAAGTTGCAGGCGGTTTTTAATGTAAAAAATTTTGTCTTAAATTTTAACTTCTGGACATAATGGATGATTATTGTCATTCTCTTTTCTACTATGAAACACTCACTTGCAACATCATCAAATGATGTTTTATTGTTCTGTATAATTTCATAGAAAAAAAAAAACACCCTTCTTGTGGCATGTAATGCAAGTAATATCATCCTATGTTGCACAAGTGCTGAGTATAATGTTAACAAGTTGATGACCTTTATGAGTGTTGCTGATGACATTTGGTGTCAGATTGTTTCCACTTACCTTGGTTAATGGGTAATTTGGATACATCATGAAAGAAATTGTCATGCTTTGAATATAATTTGAAGGCTCACTGAATGGGTCCATTCCTCTCTGTCACTGGGATTTATCAAATTTCTGAGTACATGACTTCTCATGACAAGTATTCAGAAAGCTCATTAACACTCAAGTACAGTTGATACATATTTTAGAAACTCCTCATTCTACAGTTCAGCAACTGTATATGAATTAGCATATGGAGATATGAGTAATTGTTTTAATGAAAATTTCACCTCTGAACCACTTTCCTCTGAGTTCATTGTGAATATAATTAGGTCTGCCATAGTCCTCTCCCTGTGAGACTGCAGATAAGGCACAGAAAAAATATTTTGTTGCTATAATCCTTCTGCTTAAAGACGATAGGGAGGCACTGATGAATTTAGTACCATTCATGTTCTCTGAACTAGAACCCTTTAAATAATAAAATATCACATAATGCCTTTTTTAAGAAACCTTTTTTTAAAAAACTGAAAAGGAATAAATCTTTTAAACAAATGCACTATAGGGCACCCACCATAATAAATGGAGAAACATATCCCATATTATGCAGTCCTATGCAAACAAGAACTTGGACATGCACTTCATTTGACCTTTCATTAGTAATAACTAAAGGAATATGTTATCTCTGTCTGCATGCCAGTGTGTCCCCTTTGCTGGTGGTTTGTAAAATGCATTAATGTGACAATAACCATTAAGTAAATCTCTGTATTTATGTGAGCGGTTGCTGAAAGATTTTAACTTTGGAATTAATTCAGGGGTATATTCCATAGATATGAGGGATATATTAATAGATACATTCCATATATATATGAGACTTTGCTTCATGAAAACTCTCCTGAGACTTTTAATTTTTAGCACAGCTTAGTTAATGAATGTTAATGTTGAGCTTTGGCTGAACTCTGTAAATGTTCATCAATTTATCATGTAAAGATACTTTATTTGGGAAGGAGATTTACTCAGTATTTTCATCTCTATCTCTATATCCTGATGATGTAAATAGCATTGACTTAAATGGAAATTCAATTGCAAGAATATTGGAGACACCTTCCAAGCTTCAAGAAATTCTGTAAGAAAGACAAGTATTGTGCTACTATAGAGGGCCTGTTTTAATGGAGGAATTTTTAAACTTTTGTGGAACTTTACTAATCCTGGAGGAAGTAATGAAACACAGACTAGAAAAAGAAGTGCCAACCTTGTGGCGAGTTTATAACTTTTTTTCTTTTATGGTTGTTTGCTGAGCACTAAAGAGTGTTTAGTGCTTGTAAAGCACAGGCAGAGCAGAGCATACCTAGAGATACCTGGAGAGACTTTCAGAGCTTTGGTAAAGCCACAACACATGTTGAGTGATAACACACTTTGAAAGTTGGCTGGAAAGCCCACCGGTTTTTATTTGAGGAGTTTACAGGTAATGATGATTTCATGGGAGAGAGTTCACTGTTTTGGCAAATGGAATGATTGCTGAAGGCAAAGGCTACCCAAGTATCTGTTTCTCACTGAAGCTCTATCAGAAGCTTTCAGTGAAGCCTTTGGATCATCCTATGCTGGCATTTCACCCATAGTCACCAACAAAAAAAACCCACTTGCTTTTCTACTGTTTTGTAAGTTGAAAGAGTGACAATTCATTACCAAGAAAATTTATGAGAGCAAATTAAAAAAATTGAGTTATAGGAGAATGCTGGAAGGCACCAAGTTTTGTCTTATTATGCATAAGTCTACATCACAGGAAGAGAAAGTGATCCAGCCATCTTGGATAAGGTTTGATCAGGGTTTTTAACAGGCAACAAAGTCAGTCATTGTCTGTCAAATAAACCGAAACAAGAAACCAAGCAATTACAAATTAAATGAGATGAAAATAGACCTGAGGTTTTTCAACTGAAGTTTCTATTAAAAATTTATAATAGGAAAACCTGCATATTTGAAGCATAAAAGAAAACTATTTGGTATTCATGCTTTTTAAGTGCTGCTTGTGACCTTGAAGTGTCACCTTGAAAAAGATGGTTTACTTCCTTATCAATGAAAAATAGTGATAGAGACAGAAATATATAAATGAGAACAGAGTATCTGAGGCAATCGGGGGAAGCTAAATGGTCATTTTCCAATGTATGTGAAGGAGTTGGTAACAATTTTCTAAAGACAAATTGATAGATATAATTTGTTATGCCCTACATATTTACGATGTGTATATTTTCATTTCAGATTTATATGGTATTCTTATTTGTTGTACATGCAAATCTTCCTGAAAAAAACTTTGTTTGTTCGTTTCTTTGTTTGTTTAAATATGAGCTACCTCATCACAGATGACTGATCAGGTGGTACAATCAGTTTTTCAGTATGAAAGCAGACTAAGTAACTTGGAGTGCTGAATGTTCTTGGAGGCTGAAAAGGTCAATGTCTGTCCATTTTAACAAATTAAATAAATTAGATGTAGGAATATAATAACTGGCATTGCAGAATGGATGAAGTAGACTAATGTTGAAGTAGACTAATTCAATATAATCAGACCAAAATAATCATCATCCCAGCTAACCCTTCAATAAAACACATTGAAAAAATTTTAGCAAGCTTGTCAGCCATGACATGAGAGGTCAAGCACTGAAATTTGGTAAATAATGAGCATTCCACAGGAAGATAAAATTATCATCTTTAGCCTTGGAAGGAAGGTAGTAGCATGGCTTTCTGAAACACTTGTTTGCACTGGTGGAAATTTCTGTACTATACAACAACCAAGGAGTCTGCAATATAGAGTTAGTTACTTTTGTAAAACTACTCCTGTAAAGCTCATTTGGATGTGTAGCATATTGAGACATTGGAGGTATAGTTATAAGAAAAGGCCTAGTAAATGAAAATAGGTGATGAGAAAGATGAGGAAAGACTTAGATTTTTGTGAGTATAGGCATGTATATAAACTTAGTAGTCATATTTTAGGGGCTTTTTTGACAGACATCTAGAGAACATTCATTTGGCGAAATTACATTAAATTGGTTACTTTGTTTTTCTTTACTCACTAAAACCATAGAGGACCCAAAATTATTTTGTAATGCAGCAATCTTGTTTGTGTTTTCAAGTTGGACAAGTTACCTAATGCCATTATGGATCTATACTTTAAATGAACCTTGGTTTTGAAGCCTTCCTTGTGAGAGGGATATTGCACTGGCGTGACCTGTATTGACTGTCTGCTGATCACCATGGCAATGGCTTGGCCTTGCAAGGCCCATTAGAGTGTTTCATGTCGGCAGTGCCCACTTTGCAACCTGCCCTCCCAAGGGCCCCTCAGATGTGAATCCTGGCAAGCAACCACGCTCTGACTCTTTGCTCTGTGCCGTTTTTGCATTCTTATAACCGCATGTAGACAGAGGATTTGTAATGAAGAAGATCAGGGGGCTGGACCATATCCCCTATGAGGATTGGTTTGAGAGAGTTGGGGTTGTTTAGCCTAGAGAAGAGAAGGCTCCAGGGAGACCTTATAGCGGCATTCCAGCACTTAAAGGGAGCCTACAGGAAAGATGGGGAGGGATTCTTTATCAGGGAGTGTAGTGATAGGAAAAGGGGAAATGGTTTTAAACTGAAAGAGGGTAGATTTAGATTAGGTATTAGAAAGAAATTCTTTGCTGTGAGGGTGGTGAGACACTGGAACAGGTTGCCCACAGAAGTTGTACTACAATGATATACCGGTAATCTGGGTGAAGGAACGTCCTGCACAAACTTACAGTCAGGAAAATCCAGGCGATAATGACAATGAAAAGGTAAAAAGAGAGGTAAAAAAAATAAAGAAAAAAGAAAGAGA